>NW_027142406.1:2953467-2992594 GCF_026170545.1 Melanerpes formicivorus
TGGCTGTTAAGTCAGGAAGTAAATGTAGTTGGCCTCCTAAATTTTATGTAAAGTACATAGCCCATATTATGCCTGGTAAGATGAATCTTGTTATGCCTTCAAAATATGAGCAATTAGTCTATCAATCTTAAGGAAATTACCCAAACCAACCCAGAACTCTCAGCAAGCAAATAAGTATGTTCTACATAAGTCTTTAAGACCAAACATTGGACTTAATTCCTACAATTTGTAAGTGATTTAGCATCCACTAGAGAAGAGCAGATTCAGATTGGCCATTAGGAACAAGTTCTTTACCTTGAGGGTGGTGGAACGCTGGAACAGGTTGCCCAGGCAGGTAGTTCACAGGATCACAGTATGTTAGGGATTAGAATGGACCTCTGGAGACCTTCAAGTCCAACCCCCCTGCCAGGGCAGGACCATGGAATCTAGCACAATTCACACAGGAATGCATCCAGACAGGGCTTGAAACTCTTCAGAGAAGGAGACTCCACAACCTCTCTGGGGAGCCTGTTGAGTGCTCTGTCACCCTTACTGTAAAGAAGTTCTCATGCTGAGGTGGAACTTCCTGTGCTGGAGTTTACATCCATTACCCCTTGTTCTATCACAGGGCTTTGAGACATTCAAGGTGAAGCTTGACAAGACTTTGGGCAACCTGATGTAGTTGAGAATGCCTCTGCTTACTGCAGAGGGGGTTGGGCTAGATGGCCTGGATGTTAGGAAGAAATTCTTCACAGAAAGGGAGATTGGCCATTGGAATGGGCTGCCCAGGGTCACTGTCCCTGGGTGTGTTTAAAGTAAGATTGGATGAGGCATTTAGTGCCATGGTTTAGTTGATCATATGGTGTTGAGTGATAGGTTGGACTTGATGATCTCCAAGGTCTTTTCCCACCTGGTTAATTCTGTGATTCTGTGACCTTTGGAGGTCCCTTCCAAACCAAACCATTCTATGATTCTGAGTTTTTTTCTGCTCTTGTCAAATCATGGAGATAAGAAACTGGGTAAACTAAAGCATATGATTTCTGTTTTTTTTTTCCTTTAGAGTGTTGTAATATATATTTTATTTTATTTTTTCACAGATCCTTTCAGTAGAACAAACTTCCAGAAGCAGAAGTCCTTACTCTTGAATCTGTGATATCTGAGACTCTTCAAGCACCATCTTCAGGCTATTTCTTCAGTATTTTTGGCCAGAGGGAGCGTTTTCTTCAGTGCTTGTCCATCTTTGAACTTGGCTTCTTACTGTTTTTCTTGCATTACAAATGCCTAAGAACAGCAAGGTAGTGAAAAGAGAACTTGATGATGATGTCATTGAGTCAGTTAAGGATCTTCTTTCTAATGAAGACTCTTCGGATGATGCCTTTAAGAAGAGTGAACTGATGGTCGATGATCAGGAAGAGAAAGACACAGATGTTGAAGAAGGCTCAGATGTAGAAGATGAAAGACCTGCTTGGAACAGCAAACTCCAATACATCCTGGCACAAGTTGGATTTTCAGTGGGACTGGGGAATGTGTGGCGATTCCCATACCTGTGTCAGAAAAACGGTGGAGGTAAGTCTTGTGGGAGCTGGCTGCAGCTAAATGGTGAGGCTGACCTTAGTTCAAAGTTGTAAGAGACATCCATAGTAAAACCTGCTACAGCATGTCAGGGTTCTCTTTCAATGTCTGCCAGAGCCTGTGAGGAAAACCACATACTCTTTTTATTTAGGGACACATCAGGTAGCAAGTAGCAGCAGCAAGTCTTACAAGATTCCATTTCTACATTTAAGGGGACAAAGCTCTTGATATGACCCTGACCAGTGGCTAAGCAAAACACATTTATGAAGGGGCAGAGTTATTTAGGACATGGCTATTATTGTGCTAGAGTGCTCTTTACAGTACTTGGACAATAAATCCAAGACATTAAATCTGGATCCACTTGAAATCCACTTTAAATACCAAAGCAGTTTTCAGCTTTCATTATTTGCACCTTAACTTTTTAATTGCTTTTAGCTCCTAGGCTACTTAATCACAATTTACTTTCTGGAAGAAGAACAAAATAATGTAGGAGCAAAGAGGATATTTTATGTTGGTTTGTTTTTTTTTTTTG
Organism: Melanerpes formicivorus; assembly: GCF_026170545.1. NCBI lineage: Eukaryota > Metazoa > Chordata > Aves > Piciformes > Picidae > Melanerpes > Melanerpes formicivorus. The sequence continues at coordinate 2,955,551 of NW_027142406.1, forward strand.
GCTGATAATGAATACTCTAAGTCCTTACATTAAGGGAATGCATCTGTTTTGTGCTGTTACACAGTTAAGTACTGTCCTAAACAATGAGTTACTCTTCTCTTAGAACAGTAAGTTCAAGCTGTTTGGTAGCTTTCCATTTGTGGTCTTGAATGTGGTATGAAGTAGGAAGCTGGAGACCTTCCTTCCTTGGTGAAAGATCTGCTTTTTCCTGTGCTCTGCTGTACCTTACTGTACTCCATTCATGCACATCCTGTCATGTGTAATGACTTAGCTGAAACCAAAGCACACCTATCACTTTTAATGGTAGAAAAAGAGAATCTGTACCACAATCCAGAAAATAAAGAACAATGGTTGTGTTCCTGCTGGACTTCAAATACTGAATGACAAAATTGAGGTAATTGAGGAGTGTAGAAATGAGCCTAGAATATAATCAGAGTATAATTCTGTAATTTATTTGGTGGTGGTTTTTCTTGTTTCAGGCAGTTCAAGCCTGGTGGGGGTTGGTCTCTTCTCCCAGGCAACCAGCACCAGAAGAAGAAGACACAGTCTCAAGCTGTGCCAGGGGAGGTTTAGGCTGGATGTTAGGAAGAAGTTCTTCCCAGCAAGAGAGACTGGCCATTGGAATGTGCTGCCCAGGGAGGTGGTGGAGTCACCATCACTGGAGTGTTCGGGGAGAGACTGAGTGAGGCACTTAGTGCCATGGTTTGGTTGCTTAGATGGTGTTGAATGATAGGTTGGACTCAATGATCTCAAAGGTCTTTTCCAACCTGGTTAAATCTATTCTATTTCTATTCTATTCTCTCTCTTTTGAATAGCCTGTGTTTAATGTAGTATTACTCATTTTTGCAAGCCTGTTGGATTCTCTTTTGAATCAACAGAAAAGATCCCTTGGTGTTCTTAAGCTGTTGGTTTCCTGTTGTTAGGTGCTTTTAAAGTTGCTGTGCCAGTGAGTGTGGATTTAATTCCGATAAGGTATAAATGTACTAATTATTTCACATTTTAGAGTAAAACCCTTCAACCCACAGGGATAATGGCCTTTCATTAATCAAACTTGAAAAAAATATAAATACAGAGTCATTTCAGGTTGAAATGAAATGTTTTGTCCTGTGTTGTTATTGCAGGAGCTTGCATGTACAACATAGCCTCTGGGCACAATGTTGTCTGCATGCAGGTGAAACAGGGATTTGTTTGGCTTTTAGCAGTCGTTTTGTACCATTTTAGCAGAGAGCAGCCTTCAGAGCAACAGAGAAAAGCAAGTGGTCATTAGAGCTAAAGCTTTCTTGGGTTTCAGATTAATTGTAATGCAAGATGGAGAGGGTGGCACAAAACATTGAAATGTGTTGAAGTCTATTGGTGCCTGTGCAGATAGACAGATAATACTTAGGAGTGGGTACAAGAATAGGAGAAAGGAGGGGAAAGTTCAAATGGAAGGTGGGAAAAAAAAACTACACAAATTTTACATGGGGGTACAGTTTTCTGCTACACATTGTTTCTTAATGTTTCATTCTAGGTAAAATTAGAGTGGGTTTCTGCCACCCATTTACAGAATCACAGAATGTACTTGGTTGGAAGAGACCTTCAGGATCATCCGGTCCAACTTCTGACCTAGCACTGAAGAGTCAACACTAAACCATGTCCCTAAGCACCAGGTCCACACACTGCCTCAACACCCCCAGGGATGGTGACTCCACCACCACCCTGGGCTAGACCATTCCAATGTTTGGGAACCCTTTCAGTGAAGAAATAACTCCTAACATCCAGCCTGAACCTCCCCTGGTGCAGCTGGTAACCATTTCCTCTGGTCCTGTCGCTTGACACCAAGGAGAAGAGGCTGCCCCTCCTCCCTCCAACTTCCCTTCAGGTAGTTGTGGAGGGCAATGAGGTCTCCCCTCAGCCTTGTCTTCTCCAAACTGACCAACCCCAGCTGCCTCAGATACTCCTTGTAAGCCATGTGCTCCAGGCCCTTCTCCAGCCTCATTGCCTTTCTCTGGACATGCTCCAGCCCCTCAGTGTCCTTCCTGTAGTGAGTGGCCCAGAACTGAGCACAACACTTGAGGTGTGGCCTCACCAGTGCTGAGCACAGGGGAATGATCACCTCCCTGTTCCTGCTGGCCACAATATTTTTCATCCAAGCCAGGATGCCATTGGATTTCTTGGCCACCTGGGCTCACTGTTGACTCATATTCATTCAACTATCAACCAATACCCCCATGTCCCTCCCCATGGTGCAGCTTCCCAGCCACACACCCCCAGGCATAGCGTTGCATGGGGTGGTTATCGCCCAAGTGCAGGACCTGGCACTTGTTGAACCTCATACAATTACTCTTTGCCCCATCAGTTTGACCTGCCTAGATCCCACTGTCCAGCTTCCCCACCCTCTAGCAATCTAAATATCAGTCAGAACTCTTCTGTAGTTTTTTTCCCCAAGGACACTTTACTATAACTACCTGTTGAAGTCTGTGAGTGTAAGGTAAACCCTTTCTGTGGATTTTCATTTGAACTGTTTCAGTGAAGTGCTTGGCTAGATCTCCACATTCATTTTGTCCAAACATTTTTCATTCTCTTCTCTGTTTCAGGAACTTACAACTGTCAAATACATTTGAGAGTGTATTAAGAAGTCATAAGTGAATAAATGTACTTTGAACCAAAAGAGAAGCAAACACAGAGTTACTCATGGGTTTCTCTCACAGGTTTCTTCCAGCATTTCATGTTCCAAAGCTCCCAGCAAAAGAGAAGTCAAATCCTAACCGTGCAGTAATCTTCAGTTTTGTCTTTTCTTTCTTCTTTAAAGCTTCTCTGCCAAGAACAACAAAATTAACAGGATAAACATAGTAAAGACACAGACAGGATAGCTCAAATCGATGTGGATTCTTAGAGGATTTTGTGGAGAGAAAAAAAGTGCTGATGGTTACCTCCCAGTTTTCTTACAGGGATTGGGTTTGGTTTTGGCTGTGACCTGTAGTACGCCAGCACTCCTGACTTAAGAGTTCTGTACTGCTTCTGTGATGCCATCTTTAAAGGTGTCTTATTCACTGCTGTGCTGCCCTGATGCTTGGACCTCCATAGGTATCTTTCCAGTCTCTATTTCTGAGTCTGGTCTGTACTGTCAAACCAATATCCTTTCCAATCTCTGTTTCTGAGTCTGGTCTGTACTATCAAACCAATGTCCTTTCCAATCTCTGTTTCTGAGTCTGTACTATCAAACCAATGTCCTTTCCAATCTCTGTTTCTGAGTCTGGTCTGTACTATCAAACCAATATCCTTTCCAATCTCTGTTTCTGAGTCTGGTCTGTACTGTCAGACCAATTTCCTTTCCAATCTGCATTTCTGAGTCTGATCTGTACCACCAAACCAATTTCCTTTCCAGTCTCTGTTTCTGAGTCTGGTCTGTGCCACCAAACCAATTTCCTCCACCTTATTTCTTGAGATCCCTTTTCCTATTGCTTTAATTCATATAAACTTTAAAAAAAAAATAAACCATGTAGAGCAAGTTCTAGTTCTTTTTTATGTTCAACTAGGTTACAGCTAGATTAGGTAGCTCTTCTTTGGCTTTTGCTCTTGGCTCTTTCCCAGAAATTGTTTGTCATGAAAGGGGAGAGAAGAGGCCAGTACACAGCTGGGATGAACTTCAGTTCACGTTGGAGAGGTAGCTGTGATGCAGAAAGTATCAAGAGAAAGGAAAGAGGCTGGGGGGAGACTGAGAACACTCCAGTGTGCTTGTTTTCTTCCTCTGGGATGAGGGATGGGGGGGAGGCAAAGGAGTTTTAGGCCCTGTGAATGAGGGGCTGGAGGTGATCAGTAAAGTTTTGAGGAACTCAGTCTGAATACCTTTGCCTCCTTCACCTCTGTCCTCACCATAGGTCCTTCTTACCCCTCATAGGGAATGCCCATTTGGCACTTCAGGCACCTCTTCCACCCATTGCAACTTAATGGATAAAACCCTTTTTCCTCCTTGATGCCTCCCAAAGCAAAGGGTGTTTGCATTGGAGCTGGGTGTGCTCTAATTGCACTTTAAAGATGGTCTATATTTGTCATCCTTACACTCTAGCAGTTTATTTATAACTCTTACCCTAGATGAAGACAAATATGTGTGTTTCTTCAGATAGGTGCAGTTCATGTATAGCAATTTCCTAACCTGTGTTAGCATGCATTAGGCTTAGAGCTGCGTCAGCTTCCTATGATTGATAGCCTTGGAAATAAACCACTCAGGTCTACTCAGTCCTGGCATGAGGCTAATAAATAGTGACAAATAGAAGTGTATTTTCTGCTGTTCATTGCAGTCATCCTTGCATACCTTTCACTTTTTTTCAAACAAAGGAAGTACTGAAAGTTTATTCTGTCTAGTTGTCATTTTCCTTGGTGGTGAGCAGAGGTCAAGTGGTTCCTTCACATATAGGAAGTAACAAAAGCAAGCTAAATTAGCTGTTCTGCTGGATTAAGTGATATATGAGTGAGGTGTTACGAAGACAAGTGAACATGCTTACCTTAGAGATGCTTCTAGTCTTTCAGCCGTTATTGGGAGTCTACAAAGTACTGCACATCCAGGGATTTTGTGTTAGTATCATAGTATCAGTCAGGGTTGGAAGGGACCACAAGGATCATCTAGTTCCAACCCCCCTGCCATAGGCAGGGACACCTCACACTAGATCAGGCTGGCCAGAGCCTCGTCCAGCCTGGTCTTAAACACCTTCAGGGATGGGGCCCCAACCACCTCCCTGGACAACCCATTCCAGGGCTTCACCACTCTCATGGTGAAGAACTTCCTTAACTGGGAGTTAAAAGCTCAAATGGAGAAAAGGCTGAAAATCTCTTCCCCATTCCCCACCCCCCTCCAAACAGGGAGGGGGGAAATAAAAAGGGTAAGGAGCAAATCCACTAAACAACAATCTGGAGTCAGCTTGGAAGTAGAGAGGCAAAGAATTTTCTTTAAATTATATATATGACAATAACAGGAAAAAAAAAGATTCACAAGGGCAAGGAGCAAGAATGGATGGGAGGGGGACAGAAAAGAATAATACAAAACCAGTCTTTCTCTGAGGAGGTGCAGAGGCAGCAGGGAAAAGGATCAGGTCCGGCCACGTGGCTGAGGAGCAGGAGGGCAGCTGCAGTAGCTCTCATCCAGCAGAGGCAGGAGCCAAAAAGCAGATCCAACAGCCATGATGTCCTGTTTTTTATACCCTAGCTGGGCAGGGAGGGGGGAGTGGAACAGACTCAGTTTTCCCAGGGGAAACGCCCTGCAGGGAGGATAAAGTACCTGCAAGCCCTCCACCCTGCTTTCTTCTTTTGTTTTCAGAAAAAGGCATTAACCCACCACCCACCTCCATCTTCATTCTATTCCCCCTAGTCCTATCACTCCCTGAGATCCTGAGCAGTCCCTCCCCAGCCTTCTTGTCAGCCCCCTTCAGATACTGGAAGGCCACAATGAGGTCACCTGGGAGCCTTCTCTTCTCCAGACTGAAGAGCCCAAACTCCTTCAGTCTGTCTTCACAGGAGAGGTGCTCCAGCCCTCTGATCATCCTCCTGGCCCTTCTCTGGACACCTTCCAGCACCTCCAGATCCCTCTTGCCATAGGGGCTCCAGAACTGGAGGCAGTACTCCAGGTGGGGTCTCAGCAGAGCTGAGCAGAGGGGGAGAATCACCTCCCTTGCCCTGCTGGCCACACTTCTCCTGATGCAGCCCAGGATCTGATTGGCTTTCTGGGCTTGCAAGAGCACACTGAGAGCTCCTGTTGAGCTTCTCCTCCCCCAGCACCCCCAAGTCTCTCTCCTCAGGGCTGCTTTCCAGCCAGTCCCTGCCCAGCCTGAATTTGTGCCTGGGATTGCCTCCACCCAGATGCAGGACCCTGCACTTGATTGCATTTTCATGAGCATTAACTTCAGTTTCCTGATCCTTTTTTGTTGTTGGTTTGTTGGGATTTTTAACGCCAGTCTTTTAAATATCCCTATAACACAAAACTTCAAAAGAACTAGTAAGCAATGCCAAACAGATAAAAGCTGTGAGCAGCATGGGGAAACCTCTAGCAGATTATCTTGCTCTTCTGTTTTGAAAGGATTGACATGAGTGGAGTCATATCAGAAGTTTTTAGAGTTAAGTACCCTGAATTTTATAGTGAAACACCAGCAGGTTGAACAGTTAAGTTCTTGCAGTCTTATAAAAATCACAGCAGCTATTGCTGAGATCTGCTGAGGAAATAATATGTCAACTGTTAAAGTCTGAGCAGTCATTAGGAGCTACAGACTAACACAAGCAGAATGGTAGCAAAGTAAGTGTTCCAACACTTGAGTATGGAGTCATTGGCTTCATTCTGTATTGAGTATGGAGTCATTGGCTGGAGAGCAGCCAGACAGAAAGGGATCTGGGGATACTGGTTGATAGTAGGCTGAAGATGAGCCAGCAGTGTGCCCAGGTGGCCAAGAGGGCCAATGGCATCCTGGCCTGCATCAGGAACAGTTTGGCCAGCAGGAGCAGGGAGGTCATTCTCCCCCTGTACACTGCACTGGTTAGGCCACACCTCGAGTACTGTGTCCAGTTCTGGGCCCCTCAGTTTAGGAAAGATGTTGAGATGCTGGAAGGTGTCCAGAGAAGGGCAACAAAGCTGGGGGAGAGGTTTGGGGCACAGCCCTGTGAGGAGAGCCTGAGGGAGCTGGGGTTGCTTAGCCTGGAGAAGAGGAGGCTCAGGGGAGACCTTATTGCTGTCAGGGGCTGGAAGGGACCTCAAAAGTTTATCTAGTCCAACCATAATGTTACCAAATGTAGAAATATTGTATTACCAAGGGAGACAATTTAGCAGTTAGCCCATCATGGTGCATCGTTAAAGGGAAAAAAGAAGAAAAAAATGGAAAAAAGTAGAGATCAAAGCCATGATGTACACAGTTTTCACAGGATGTCAGGGCTTGGAAGGGACCCTAAGAGACTATAGAGTCCAACCCCCCTGCCAGAGCAGGACCATACAGCCTAGCTCAGGTCACAGAGGAACTCATCCAGACAGGTTTTGAAAGTCTCCAGACAAGGAGACTCCACAACCCCTCTGGGCAGCCTGTTCCAGTGCTCTGGGACCCTCACAGTGAAGAAGTTCCTCCTTGTGTTGAGGTGGAACCTCCTGTGCTGCAGCTTACATCCATTGCTCCTTGTTCTGTCACAGGGAGCAAGTGAGCAGAGCCTGTCCCCTCCCTCCTGACCCCCAGCCCTCAGATATTTATAAACATTTATTAAATCCCCTCTCAGTCTTCTCTTTTCCAGACTAAAAAGCCCCAGGTCCGTCAGTCTTTCCTCACAAGGCAGTGCTCCAGTCCCCTAATCATCTTTATTGCCCTCTCCAGCAGATCCCTGTCCCTCTTGAACTGGGGAGCCCAAACCTGAATGCAGTACTCAAGATGAGGTCTCAGCAGGGCAGAGTAGAGGGGGAGGAGAACCCCTTCTACTGAAAAAAACATGAGGTATTTTTTCTAGAGGGTTTTTTCCCCTTCTGAAGTTGAGGTGAGTTTTTTTTCATGCAGAAGTGTTTAAGGCCAAAATGCTACCCAAAAAAGTGACTTCACAGTAGCATAATTCTGAAACTGTGGAAAGGAGACCTGGAGATCCTGAACTACACAGAATTGCAATGAGCAAATAGATGTAGCAGACATTATAAATAACTGACACCAAGCTGGGAGCAGATGTTGGTCAGTTAGAGGGTAGAAAGGCTCTGCAGAGGGACCTCGACCGACTGGACAGATGGGCAGAGGCCAACAGGATGGCATTCAACAAGTCCAAGTGCCAGGTGCTGCACTTTGGCCACAGCAACCCCATGCAGAGCTACAGGCTGGGGTCAGAGTGGCTGGAGAGCAGCCAGGCAGAGAGGGACCTGGGGGTGCTGATCGACAGCCACCTAAACATGAGCCAACAGTGTGCCCAGGTGGCCAAGAAGGCCAATGGCATCCTGGCCTGCATCAGGAACAGTGTGGCCAGCAGGAGCAGGGAGGTCGTTGTGCCCCTGTACTGTGCACTGCTTAGGCCACACCTTGAGTCCTGTGACCAGTTCTGGGCTCCTCAGTTAAAGAAGGACATTGAGACACTTGAATGTGTCCAGAGAAGGGCAACAAGGCTGGGGAGAGGCCTTGAGCACAGCCCTGTGAGGAGAGGCTGAGGGAGCTGGGGTTGTTTAGCCTGGAAAAGAGGAGGCTCAGGGGAGACCTCATTGCTCTCTACAACTACCTGAAGGGAGGTTGTAGCCAGGAAGGGGTTGGTCTCTTCTCCCAGGCAAGCAGCACCAGAAGAAGGGGACACAGTCTCAAGCTGTGCCAGGGGAGGTTTAGGCTGGAGGTGAGGAGAAAGTTCTTCACTGAGAGAGTCATTAGCCATTGGAATGTGCTGCCCAGGGAGGTGGTGGAGTCCCCATCCCTGGAGGTGTTCAAGAGGGGATTGGATGTGGCACTTGGTGCCATGGCATGGTCATGAGGTCTGTGGTGACAGGTTGGACTCGATGATCCTCGAGGTCTCTTCCAACCTTAGTGATACTGTGAGACTGTCACTGTAGGGTGGTGCTCAAGGCCAGCATGTGTAGTTTATTGTTCAAGTTCACAAATTATCCAGTTTTGTAACTTCAAGGACTCATGCACTGGTGATTAAGAGACATGCTGAGCTGCTTCTGTCTTGATTCTATTTTGTGGTGGAGTGAAGATGTCTTAGAGTTCTTTGAGATATGTCTAGCTTCAAGGGAAGGCTGAAACAAAATGTGGTTTCATGTGGGCTCCAGAGCACAGAAGCCCTGTGTGGAACAGCTGTATAATGCACAGTTGTATAACCCATCTATATCCAAACTGTATCACACTGTTTTCCATTCTGTCCTTCTTTTGTGGAGGGGCACAAGGTCAGAATTGGAGCTCAGCAGGTTTGAATGATCAGAAGACCAGTGCTTAAGGTACTGTGCACAAGCCCTGCAGTATTGAAGTGGAACTCTGCTGGCTGCTCACGCCAGGGCTGTGTCATGTATGATGTCATGTGGAGATTTAACACCACATTTATTTAACTCAGTTGAATCTGACTGATAAATACATTGATCCTGCACCATAAAACACCCACATCAGCCCAGTCTTTAAGCATGTGCTTAACTTTGCAGCCTTGTGAGGAGAGGCTGGGGGAGCTGGGATTGTTTAGCCTGGAGAAGGGGAGGCTCAGGGGAGACCTCATTGCTCTCTACAACTACCTGAAAGGTGGTTGTAGCCAGGAAGGGGTTGGTCTCTTCTCTGTAGCAACCAGCACCAGAACAAGAGGACACAGTCTCAAGCTGCACCAGGGGAAGTTTAGGCTGGTGGTGAGGAGGAAGTTCTTCACAGAGTGAGTCATTCGTCATGGGAATGTGCTGCCCAGGGAGGTGGTGGAGTCACCATCCCTGGAGGTGTTCAAGAGGGGATGGGATGTGGCACTTGGTGCCATGGTCTAGTCATGAGGTCTGTGCTGACAGGTTGGATTCAATGATCTTTGAGGTCTCTTCCAACCTTGGTGATACTGTGATAGGGACACTGAAGAGCTGGGTTCAGTTCCTGCTGTAGTACAGTCGTCCAGTGGGATACAGGGTAAGCCAGGCCCCAATTTTCTTGAGCTGTTTAGGCTTGTGTCTGCTCAGCTATGCAACACCTGTCTAATTAAGACCTCAGGTATCATTTACAGTAGTGCTGCATGACTGAAAACCACTTAGGTACTGTTTTTACTTAGTTGTATGATCAGATTTTTAAAGATAGTGCTGCCAAAGTTTCTTGTTTGCAATGTGAATTATCACCATACTAATCTCAACAGTAATGGTGAGGGAGTGTTGATGATAAACCAAAGGGTATTTGGTGGTGTTACTCATCTTGCATATTCTGGAGACAGATAGTTCCCCTCCTTCTGGAATGTGGTTGTTACTCTTATTTCTGTTTTCCTCACATTTGTTTCCTTCTGTTTCTGTTATCTCTCCACAGCAAAAAGTGAGACCTTTATGTTCTTTCCATTTTATGCACGTGCAAAGTGAACCATAAGAGGCAATGAAGTACTGAATAGGGATGTAGCTGCTACCTCAGTAGAAATACTAGCTAAGCAGGCACTTTGTAGTGTGATGAAATGGGTAGACAGACCACTATGCTTAGCTCTGAGAAGACTGTTGTGGCCTCAAAGCTGATAGATTGTTCAGAGCCTGGCAGAGAGCAGCCCTGAAGAAAAGGACTTGGGGGTGCTGGTGGATGAGAAGCTCAACGTGAGCCACTAGTGAGCCACCTGAGCCAATCCCATCCTGGGATGCATCAAGAGAAGTGTGGCCAGCAGGGCAAGGGAGGTGATTCTCCCCCTCTACTCTGCTCCAGGTGAGACCCACCTGGAGCACTGTGTCCAATTCTGGAGCCCCTATTACAGGAAGGATCTGGAGGTGCAGGAACATGCCCAAAGAAGGGCCAGGAGGATGAGCAGAGGGCTGGAGCTGCTCTGCTATGAGGACAGACTGAGGGAGTTGGGGCTGTTCAGTCTGGTGAAGAGAAGGCTCTGAGGAGACCTAATTGTGGCCTTCCAGTATCTGAAGGGGGACTACAAGAAAGCTGGGGAGGGACTTTTTAGGCTGTCAGGGAGTGATAAGACTGGGGGGAATGGAGTAAAACTAGAAGTGGGTAGATTCAGATTGGATATTAGGAAGAAGTTCTTGACCATGAGGGTGATGAGAGACTGGCACAGGTTGCCCAGGGAGGTGGTGGAAGCCTCATCCCTGGAGGTTTTGAAGGCCAGGCTGGATGTGGCTCTGAGCAGCCTGCTCTAGTGTGAGGTGTCCCTGCCCATGGCAGGGCAGTTGGACCTAGATGGTCCTTGAGGTCCCTTCCAACCCTGACAATTCCATGTGATTCTGTGTGTGCTATATATATATGAAATGACAGTGGATTTCAATAGACTCCTTAAAAAAGCCCTTGAAAGTTGATGCTGGATGAAGAAACTTCAAAAGTAGGAGTCGAGGATAAATCCCAAATTGCTTTCCAAACTTTGCTCAGCTTCTCTCTCATCAGAGATGAATAAACTGATTATACAACTTAGTAGCTCTGAGTCGAAGCTTTTGCAGTCTTTAGGTCTGTGCTTTAAAGCTTGTTCCAACATGCTGCAGTCTGCATCTCTCCAAGTGCTTTTCTTTTGCCTTACAATGGCTGCAATCACAAGTTCTAAGCTCTTCCCAATATGTTGGCCAGCACAGTACTCTACATTATGGCACAAGAGCCAGGCATTAGACAATTAGGTTCTGTGTTGCTAATTGCTGATGTCTAAATGTTTTGTTAGCTCTGGTACTAAATACCCTGTAGCACCAAGGAGAAAGTTGGGCTCTGTACTTGTCAGTTTGTTTAGTGTAAGGATGTGTTTGCTGGCAGTTAGTTTTACTGACATAAATGGAGTTACATCCTTAAGTTGGAATTGTGTTTGACCACTTCCTGGGAATAAGACCTTAAGAAAAATGAATATATATATGTGTATGTGTGTGTCTATATATTATATTTGTATATATATTTCTGCTGGGCAGTTTCCAGCCATTCTGCCCCAGGCCTGGGGCGTTCATAGGGTCATTGTGACCCAAGTACAGGAGCCAGCGTTTGTCCTTCTTGAAGCCTTTACAGCTGACCTCAGCCCATTGATCCAGACTGTCTAGACCCCTCTGCAGAGCCTTCCTGCCCTCCAGCACATCAGCACTGGGGTTGGACTTAATGATCTTTTTGGGTCCTTTCCAACCCCTGACATCCTGTGATCCTGTGAACACTGAGTTGATGATCAGAGGGCTGGAGCTCCTCTCCTATGAAGACAGGCTGAGGGAGTTGGGGTTGTTGAGTGTGGAGAAGAGAAGGCTCTGAGGAGACCTAATTGTCACCTTCCATTATCTGAAGGGGGCTACAAGAAAGCTGGGGAGGGACTTTTTAGGGTGTCAGGTAGTGATAGGACTGGGGGGAATAGATCTAAGCCAGAGGATGGGAGATTTAGAGTAGATGTTAGAAAGAAGCTCATCCCCATGAGGGTGGAGAGACACTGGAACAGGTTGCCCAGGGAGGTGTTGGCAGCCTCATCCCTGGAGGTTTTGAAGGCCAGGCTGGATGTGGCTCTGAGCAACTTGATGTAGTGTGAGGTGTCCCTGCCCATGGCAGGGAGGTTGGAACTAGATGGTCCTTCCAACCCGGACAAATCCATGTGATTCTGTGTGTGCCATATATATATATATATACATATAAAAAAAAACTAAAGGTGAAGTAACAATGGCATTTTCAAATACATCTTTAAGTAGATTTAGTGAGCACTGCAAGGTCTGGATCAACAGTACTCCCTTTCATTTCCACCTCATGTCTGTGATCTCTGTTTGGAGCCTGGGACAACTGAGTCAGTACGGTCAAGTCCAGTGACTTCTTCCACCCCTCCTGGTAAAGGCAAACTGAGGCCTGCATTCCTCTGCTATGGGAATAGAGAAGAAAGCATTAATGATGTCTGTGGTAGCATACCAATTGGTCTCTTTGGATTCCAGCTCATACTGGAGTTCCAGCATGTCTGGTTCAGCTGCACTCATGGGTGAAGTCACCTTGTTCAGGTTACAGAAGCCAGCTGTCAGATGCCCTTCTCCATTTGGCTTTCACGCAGGCCAAATCGGAGTGTTGAAAGATGATTGAGTCTTGCTGATGACCTTCTGACCTTCCAACTGACAAATCTGGGGTGTATTAAGAGGAGTGTGCCCAGCAGATCAAGGGAGTTCTTCTCCCTCTCTACTCTGCCCTGGTGAGACCACACCTGGAATGTTGCATCCAGTTCTGCGCTCCCCAGTTCAAGAGGGACAGGCACCTACTAGAGAAAGTTCAATGGAGGGCTACCTGGATGATTAAGGGACTGGAGCACTGCCTTGTGATGAGAAGCTGAGAGACCTGGGACTGTTTAGCCTGGAGAAGACTGAGAGGTGATTTAATGAATGTTTATAAATATCTGAGGGCTGGGTGTCAACAGGGAGAGGACAAGCTCAACATGGAATGTGCTGCCCAGGGAGGTGGTGGAGTCATCGTCCCTGGAGGTGTTCAAGAAGGGATTGGACGTGGCACTTGGTGCCATGGTTTAGTAGTCATGAGGTGTTGGGTGACAGGTTGGACTTGATGATCTTGGAGATCTTTTCCAACCTTATTGATTCTATGAGGAGGAACTTCTTCACTGTGAGGGTCACAGAGCACTGCAACAGGCTCTCCAGGGAGGTTGGGGAGTTTCCTTCTCTTGAGACTTTCAAGACCCATCTGGATGCATTCTTGTGCAACTTGTACTAGATTCTGTGGTCCTGCTCTGGCAGGGGGGATGGACTTGATGGTCTTCAGAGGTTCCTTCCAGCCCCTGACATCCTGTGATCCTGTGAATCAAGCTATGAATGGGCACCAAAGAGTCACAGCTGGTTCTGTATTGCCTGTGATGCACAGTTTGAGAAGCACCTGGCAGTTTCACATCCTCTGTCTCATGTTGTCCCACAGCTGCAGATTCATCTGAGAGTTCAGGCCTAATAGACAGCCTTAAGTTTTTCTCCATCAATTTCTACAGTTGCTCTTCCAAAAGCCCATTTGTAACCCTTTGGGTCTTTGAAAAGGCCCTTCTCTCAGAAAGTCAGTTTCCAAAATGCAAGGTGTGTCTGGTCCTGGTACAGTAGTGTGTTTCTTCCACTTTTTCTCAGTTAAGCTTATTTCCACCGTGCAAGTCCAAATGCTTCTTCTCTATATTGTGGAATTCCCCTTTCTGAGCATCTGAAGTGCACACAGAGAAATCAACAGTCTGCTGAAACCACTTAAAGATTTGATGAAATTCAGAATATTTTATGCACAGTATGTTGTGTATTTGCTTTATGAATTCAGTCTTTCTGCTCTGTTCCAAGGCAAGGCAGGGATTTCTTTTAAGAGACATTAATCCAGCTCCCGATGCTTCATTCTATTGCTAAAATGTTAAGTATCCCAAATTGCACAGGAGCAAACCACTAGTTCAGGTAATAATTCACTTCCAACAAGGTTTGCCTCGATGGTACAGTGCTTTAGAAATTCAGTGGCTCTGGGGTTTTCATATCTTAGAAGATGTATGGCAAAGATTCAGGGAAAATTGCTCTTCACATCTGATCAAAAAAGCTCGGCAGTGGATGATGCTAATTCAAACTTAAAGCTATGGGAAGATTTCATTCAGATTGGATGTTAGGAAGGAGTTCTTCACAATGAGGGTGGTGAGACACTGGCACAGGTTGCCCAGGGAGGTGGTGGAAGCCTCATCCCTGGAGGTTTTTAAGGCCAGACTGGATGTGGCTGTGAGCAACCTGCTGTAGTGTGAGGAGTCCCTGCCCATGGCAGGGGGGTTGGAACTGGCTGATCCTTGAGATCCCTTCCAACCCTAACAACTCTGTGCTTCTACAATTCTTCTTTGTTGTGTGAAGTTCTAATTCTTCTCCTCTGATCTATACTTTGTTCCTTTTGCAGGTGCCTATCTTGTGCCATACTTAGTCTTGCTACTGATAGTAGGAATTCCACTCTTTTTCTTGGAGCTCGCTGTGGGGCAGAGGATCCGCCGGGGGAGTATTGGCGTGTGGAATTACATCAGCCCCAAACTTGGAGGAATTGGATTTGCAAGCTGTGTAGTAAGTTTTTAACATTAATTGCATGGTTTACTTTCAGCCTGCATGTATTGCCCAGGGAGGTGATGGAAGCCTCATCCCTGGAGGTTTTGAAGGCCAGGCTCTGAGCAACCTGCTCTAGTGTGAGGTGTCCCTGCCCGTGGCAGCAGGGTTGGAACTGGATGATCCTTGAGGTCCCATCCAACCCTGACAATTCTATGATTCTATGATTCACACTTTGTTTTGATACAGAGAAAGGCCACTGATTTGTAGCTGGGCATCAAGGTCAGTTTCCAATGTTTCAGAAGATCTTCAAACGTTTGTTAGGACACTAAAAAGTGTTGGTACAGATGTGTCACTAAACCCAGGCAGTCTGTGTTCTGTGATAACCTTTGAAATTGGGCACTAAGGAGCAGAGTAGCCTTCTGGAGAAAAGTTGCCTATAAAATCACAGAATGTTAGGGATTGGAAGGACTTCAAAAGCTCATCCAGTCCACCCCCCCTGCAGAGCAGGGTCACCTAGAGTAGGTCACACAGGAACTCATCCAGGCAGGTTTTGAGTGGCTCCAGAGAAGGGAACACAACCCCCCTGGGCAGCCTGTTCCAGAGCTCTGTCACGCTCACATGGCAAAGTTTTTCCTTCTGTTCACATGGAACCTCCTCTGCTCCAGCTTGCACCCATTGCCCTTTGTCCTGTCATTGGACATCACTGAGCAGAAACTGGCTCCATCCTCCTGACACTTCCCTGCACAGCTTTATCAACATGAATGAGGTCAGCCCTCAGTCTGCTCTTCTCCAAGCTAAAGAGCCCCAGCTCCCTCTGCCTTTCTTCATAAGGGAGATGCTCCAGTCCCTTTATCTTGTTTGTGACTCTGCACTGGGCTCTTTCAAGCAGAAGGTGCAGGTGTTACAGGAGAAGTACAATGTGAGCAAAACATTTATCAATTCAAATATTTTAAATATTTATATATTTAGATTTATATCAGCAGCTTTTTCTGTTGCAGTATTTGCTCCTGCATTTTCTGTAACCAATTTCAGACTTGGTTAACATTTCATAGAATCACAGAATTGTCAGGGGTGGAAGAGACCTCAAGGATCATCTAGTTCCAACCCCACCCTGCCATGGGCAGGGACTCCTCACACTACAGCAGGTTGCTCACAGCCACATCCAGCCTGGCCTTAAACACCTTCAGGGATGAGGCTTCCACCACCTCCCTGGGCAACCTGTGCCAGTGTCTCACCACCCTCATGGGGAAGAACTTCTTCCTAACATCCAATCTCAATCTACCCATTTCTATTTTTTCTGGCATTAAAAACCTTCAAGGATTCATCTATTTGGATTTGTGTACAGGAGAGCAAGATGAGAAGCATTCTTGTTTGTTGTTTATTTTATTATTGATAGCTAAGAAATTCCTTTTATCTGAATATCAAATTTTCTTGTCTCATGTATAAAAAAAGTTGCAAAATTGTTGCCTATTGTGAGAGGTTGACAACCAATATCCCTTTGTTGGGGGTTTTTTTGATGGTGAAACACATGAAGACCTCTGAAAGTCATTTACAGTACTCAGTCCACCCTGTTACTGCATCAAAAATCATTTATCAATTGCCAGGATTGTCTAGACAATAAATGAAAAGGGAGCTTTAATTTAGATGTTAATTTGTACCATGCACTCTTTAATGAACTAAACAATGAAGGGCTTATAAGAGATAAAGAAAACAGGTAGAAGGTTTTAGATAATTTCATGGAACAAGCCATTCAGTTCTTGCTCAAAATTAGAATAGAATAGTATTAACCAGGTTGGAAAAGACCTTTGAGGTCATCGAGTCCAACCTATCACCCAGCACCATCTAATCAACTAAACCATGGCACCAAGCACCCCATCCAGTCTCTTCCTAAACACCTCCAGTGATGGTGACTCCACCACCTCCCTGGGTAGCACATTCCAATGGTCAGTCACTCTCTCTGTGAAGAATTTCTTCCTCACCTCCAGCCTAAACCTCCCCTGTCACAAGCTTGAGACTGTGTCCCCTTCTTCTGGTGCTGGTTGCCTGGGAGAAGAGACCAATCCCCATCTGGCTACAACCTCCCTTCAGGTAGTTGTAGACAGCAAGAAGGTCTCCCCTGAGCCTCCTCTTCTCCAGGCTAAGCAACCCCAGCTCCCTCAGCCTCTCCTCACAGGGCTGTGCTCCAGACCCCTCCCCAGCTTTGTTGCCCTTCTCTGGACACCTTCCAGCAACTCAACATCTTTCCTAAACTGAGGGGCCCAGAACTGGACACAGGACTCAAGGTGTGGCCTCACCAGTGCTGACTACATGGGCAGAAAGACTTCCCTGCCCCTGCTGGCCACACTATTCCTGATCCAGGCCAGGATGCCATTGGCCTTCTTGGTGACCTGGGCACACTACTGGCTGATGTTCAGCCTACTCTCAACCAGTCCCCCCAGTTCCCTCTCTGGTTTAGTCGCTCTCAGGTTTAGTGGCTGATGTGCAGAAATAGGCAGTTCAGTACAAATGTAGTTAATAAATGCAACACTTTCATCTCTCTTACTTTTTTTTTTTACAGGTATGTTTCTTTGTGGCCCTGTACTACAATGTCATTATTGGATGGAGTCTGTTTTACTTTTCCCAGTCGTTTCAGCATCCATTACCATGGGACCAGTGTCCTTTAGTTAAAAATGCTTCTCATACCTGTAAGTCCAGATTTGTGTCCTTTGAAATAATAGCAAGTAGATAGAATTTGAGATTGTCAAACAACATTGAAAAGAAAAGAAAAGAAAAATAACCCCACAATTCAAGGAGATATTTGTGGGGGGTAAAGTGTTTTATGTAAAGCTGGTTTTGCATCTTATTATGATGTCCCATTGTAATACCTGGGGGAAAATACAACAGAGAGGCCTAATCAAAAGTGAATATATTGCCTTTGGAAAGGAACATCACTGCCAGCAGCATTTTAAAGTGTAATGACATTAGAGTGCTACTCAGTGGAGTGAGCAAAAAGAAACCTCTGATTGCTTTTCTGATGTTGATCCTACTTTTTGTGATTGCTTGCTGAAAATCCAAGGTGGAAGGAAGCACATTTCTGCATTTCACTATAGTAGGGTATTTCCTGAGAGAAAGCATTGCATTGCTAACAAAGAAAATGGCAAACTGTAAACAGCAATGAAATGGATGTGATAAAAGCCTTGTTTGCTTTGTAAAGCACCAGAGAAATGAGATGATTGGTCATAGGTTTGTTGCTATAATGAGATGGTTTGACAGGAAAATGTACAAGCAGCATTAGGGTTCTTCACCCCTTTCTTTTTTGTTGTTATCTTGTAATAATTACATACTTTGCATTATCCTTGCTATTGAAATATGGAATATTTCTTTTTATTTCAGATCTAAAATTGTCCTTAGTGATCTGTTGTGGTTTTTGGGTGGGTTTTTTTTCACCTCTTTAATGAAGAGTATAACCAGGGACATTTGAAAAGTTGTACAATGCTTCTGCAGTGCCTTTGTTAAGAGTTTCTTGCTTCAGTTGTTTGAAATAATCAGTATTTGTGAATGCTGGCACACAGTCCCAACTGATTGTATTTCATGAGCCATTGTTCATTCATCAAGCCACAGAATGGTCCAGGCTGGAAGGGACCTCCAAAGGTCTGACCTCCCCACAGTCAGCAGGGACATCCCCAGCTAGATCAGGATGCCCAGGGCCTCATCGAGCCTCACCTTGAATATCTCCAGGGGTGGGGCCTCAAGCACCTCCCTAGGAAACCTGCTCCAATGTTCCACCACCCTCATACTAAAGAACCTCTTCCTAACATCCAGTCTAAATCTGCTCTTCTCTAGTTTGGAGCCATAGTTCCTTGTCCTGTCACTGCAGGCCTTTGGAAACAATCCCTCTGCAGCCTTCTTGTAGATGCCTTTCAAGTACTGCCAAGCTATTAGGTCTCCCCAGAGCCTCCTCTTCTCCAGGCTGAACACCCCCAGCTCTCTCAGCCTGTCCTCATAGCAGAGGTGCTCCAACCCCTTGATCATTTGTGTGGCCCTCCTCTGGACCCTCTCCATCAGGTCCAAGTCCTTCCTGTGTTGAGGGCTCCAGAGCTGTACACAGTACTGCAGGTGAGATCTCACCAGAGCAAAGTGGCAGAATCACCTCTCTGGATCTGCTGGCAGCACATCTTTTGATACAGCCCAGGATGTGATTTGCCTTCTGTGCTGCAAGCTCACACTGCCTGCTCATGTCCAGTCACACTCTTTGTTTACATGCTCTTATCCTGGCTAAATATTAAGGCAGTGTGTGTCAGCCTAACCTAAGCAGAGGTGATCTGAATGAAGCTTGAACAAGGAAAAGTACCACACTGGATAACATCCTGCAACTTTTGCAAGTTTATCATCACAGAATCCTAGAGTGGCTTAGGTTGGAAGGGACCTCAGGGATCATCTACTCCAACCTCCCCACTATGGGCAGGGACACTTCTCAACTAGGCTCAGCTGCTCAGGGCCTCATCCCACCTGGCCTTGAACAGCCCCACAGAGGAGGCATCCACAACCTCTCTGTGCAGCCTATTTTAGAGACTCGTCACCCTCATACTGAAGAACTTCTTCCTGAGATCCAGTCTAAACCTACTCTCCCTCAGCTTTAAACCTTTTCCCCTTTGTCCTATCACAAGACAGCCTTATGAAAAGTCCCTCTGCAGCCTTCTTGTAGGATCCCTTCAAGCATTGGAAGGCAGCTCTGAGGTCCCCTGGAGTTTTGTCTTCTTTAGGCTGAACAACCCCAGGTCCCTCAGTCTATCCTCATAGCAGAGGTGCTCCAGCCTTTGGATCATCTTTGCGGCCCTTCTCTGCACTCACTCCCACAGCTCTGTGTCTTTATTATGATAGAATAGAATAAGCATAGGAATAAGCATAGGAAAAAATAGAATAGAATAGAATAGAATAGAATAGAATAGAATAGAATAGAATAGAATAGAATAGAATAGAATAGAATAGAATAGAATAGAATAGAATAGAATTAACCAGGTTGGAAAAGACCTTCGAGATCATTGAGTCCAGCCTATCATCCAACACCATCTAATCAGCTAAACCATGGCACCAAGCACCCCATCCAGTCTCTTCCTAAACACCTCCAGTGATGGTGACTCCACCACCTCCCTGGGCAGCACATTCCCATGGCCAATCTCTCTTTCTATGAAGAACCTCTTCCTAACCTCCAGCCTAAACCCGCCCTGTCACAAGCTTGAGACTGTGTCCCCTTCTTCTGGTGCTGGTTGCCTGGGAGAAGAGACCAAGCCCCACCTGGCTACAACCTCCCTTCAGGTAGTTGTAGACAGCCATAAGGTCTCCCTTGAGCCTCCTCTTCTCCAGGCTAAGCAACCCCAGCTCCCTCAGCCTCTCCTCATAGGGGCACCAGAGCTGGATGCAGTATTTGAGGTGGGGTCTCAGTAGAGCAGAGGCTGGTGGAACACTGGAACAGGTTGTCCAGGGAGGTAGTTGAGGCCACATCCCTGGAGATATCCCAGGTCAGGCTGGACCAAGCTCTGAGCAACCTGATGTAGTGGAGGATGTCTCTGTTCACTGCTATTTCCTGTGCCCACCTGCTGGGCTGGACACTTGGGACACCAGAGGTGTAACATGTGGCAGCAACAGGAGGCACCCAGCCTAAACTGCCACAGACTAGAAGACCTTTGGAGGTCCCTTGCAACCTAAACCTTTCTGTGATTCTATGCCAAGGCCTGCCTACATTCAGCACTTCAGTGAAAAATCAATCCTGCCTAGGACTCAGATTGACCAGCTGCAGAAGAACATATTGCAAAAGAGTGGATTTGAAATGTATACCCAGAGCCTTTCACAGGTATCAGGCACCTTTTATTTTAGATAATGCCCTAAGGCTCCTTGTAAACTTAGTTCCACAGTAAATGATGGCACAGCTGCAAATATTGGGGACTGGTAGAACATTGTTATGAAATGTTGGAAAACTGCTTCTCTCCTGAACCCATTCTGTGCTTGCTAACATCTCTTGACAGTTGTGGAGCCTGAGTGTGAGAAAAGTTCTGCAACCACTTATTACTGGTACAGAGAAGCACTGAATATTTCTAGCTCTTTGTCTGAAAGTGGGGGTTTAAATTGGAAGATGACTATCTGCTTGCTGGCTGCCTGGGTCATGGTATGCCTAGCCATGATCAAAGGCATTCAGTCTTCAGGCAAAGTGAGTACACTGTTTACTTAAGTGACAATGTTTTACTTTGAAACGTTCAGCAGCATTTCTGTTCACCACACCCTCTGTTTGCTCTCTCCTGAAATCTGTGGGAGCAGGTTGGGAGCCCTGACTCACCCAAGGGTTTTGTATAACCTCAAGTTGAGGGCTCTTAGTAGTTAAGCATCAGAGCTGTAGCAATTTTAGTGGGAATTGTAGTAATTGAGGGGGAATTGAGATCTGAAGAAGAACCATTTCTGTTCTCATCAGCATAACTGTGCCTCAGCTTTCTTGTGCAGCATGAGGAATTAAGGTTTCCATGTAGAATTGCAGTGCACTGAGGTCCTCAAAATGCCTTACTATCTATTTTTTAGTGTTCCTGTCATTGGTATCTAGAATGGAATAGAGTAGAGTAGAGTAGAACAGAATAGAATAGACCAGACCAGACCAGGTTGGAAGAGACCTTCAAGATCATCACGTCCAACCTATCATCCAAGACCACCTAATCAACTAACCCATGGCACCAAGCACCCTGTCAAGTCTCCTCCTGAACACCTCCAGCGATGGTGACTCCACCACTTCCCCAGGCAGCCCATTCCAATGGGCAATCACTCTCTCCGTGTAAAACTTCCTCCTAACCTCCAGCCTAAACCTCCCCTGGTGCAGCCTGAGACTGTGTCCTCTTGTTCTGGTGCTGGTTGCCTGGGAGAAGAGACCAACCCCCACTTGGCTACAACCTCCCTTCAGGTAGTTGTAGAGAGCAATAAGGTCACCCCTGAGTCTCGTCCTCTCCAGGCTAAGCAGCCCCAGCTCCCTCAGTCTCTCCTCACAGGGCTGTGTTCCAAGCCCCTCACCAACTTCGTTGCCCTTCTCTGGACATGTTCCAGCAAGCCAACCTCCTTCCTAAACTGAGGGGCCCAGAACTGGACACAGGACTCGAGGTGTGGCCTAACCAGTGCAGTGTACAGGGGCAGAATGACCTCCCTGCTCCTGCTGGCCACACAATATTCCTGATGCAGGCCAGGATGCCATTGGCCCTCTTGGCTGCCTGGGCCATCAACACAGAAGCTTTTTTCAGGGTTCTGCCTAGTTTCTCTTGACTAATGTCTAGCCCCCCCCACCTCCTTGCATCTGAATATGTCACCTTGACTTCTTTCCTTTACCTGCAGCCAGCTGGACTGGCTGGGGAATGATTAGCAAGCTCTGTTGAGCTCAGTGGGATTTACAGATGAAGAATAATCTGTTCTAATAGAAAAATTCTTTGCTATTAAAAAGCTTGGCACTGAGGGGAAATACTTGCTCAGGATTTTTATGGTTTCTTTTTTTTTTCATTTTGGCAGTAAGCATTACTTGGTGACTTCAATCCTTTGGTCCTATACTTTCCATTGACTCTTGCTGTCTCTCCCTTCTGAAGACAGGATGCTGCCTGACTTTACCATACTGTGTACTTACCATAGCAGTATCATAGTATCAGTCAGGGTTGGAAGGGACCACAAGGATCATCTAGTTCCAACCCCCCTGCCATGGGCAGGGACACCCCACACTAGATCAGCCTGGCCACAGCCTCAGCCAGCCTGGGCTTAAACACCTCCAGGGACAGGGCCTCGACCACCTCCCTGGACAACCCATTGCAGGGTTTCACCACTCTCATGGGGAAGAACTTCCTCCTCACATCTAGCCTGAATCTCCCCACCTCCAGCTTCATTCCATTTCCCCCTAGTCCTATCCCTACCTGACATCCTGAGCAGTCCCTCCCCAGCCTTCAAATACTGGAAGGCCACAATGAGGTCACCTCAGAGCCTTCTCTTCTCCAGACTGAACAGCCCCAACTCCTTCAGTCTGTCCTCATAGGAGAGGTGCTCCAGCCCTCTGATCATCCTCCTGGCCCTTCTCTGGACACCTTCCAGCACCTCCAGATCCCTCTTGTAATAGGGGCTCCAGAGCTGGAGGCAGTACTCCAGGTGGGGTCTCACCAGAGCTGAGCAGAGGGGGAGAATCACCTCCCTTGCCCTGCTGGCCACACTTCTCCTGATGCAGCCCAGGATCTGATTGGCTTTCTGGGCTGCAAGTGCACACTGAGAGCTCCTGTTGTGCTTCTTGTCCACCAGAATCAAAGTGCAATCCACCAGAATCAAAGTGCAATTGTAAAAGTGGGTGGGTGTTGAAATTACCCCCCCAACTGATTTGAGAGAGTTAGACACACCCCCCAAATAAATTGCCAGACTAGCTCAGGTTGGAGTGGAAGCAAATGAAGTTCTTTTTACAAGCAAACTGCAATCTAGAAATATGGAATGCATTGAATATGTACAGACTATACAATATATGTACAAACTATGCAATATATGTACAATACATATATGTTTACAATTTACAAACACAGAAACTCCTCAGAACCTCCTTGGATGGATCCCAGGGACTTGTTCACCTTCTCCCACCCTCCCTCCCTCACGCAGTAGTCGAAAGAGAGATACCCCTGGCAAGGCCATGGGAGAGAGAGAGAGAAACTGCATGCAGAAGCAGCTGAAGAAGAAGAGAGCAAGAACTCTTTATGCCTCTTCTCTCTATTCCTGTTAGCAATCCAATGAATTCTATAGACCTTATCATTAGCTACAGGCTGGGGTCAGAGTGGCTGGAGAGCTGCCAAACAGAGAGGGACCTGGGGGTGCTGATCGACAGCCACCTGAATATGAGCCAGCAGTGTGCCCAGGTGGCCAGGAGGGCCAATAGCATCCTGGCCTGCATTAGGAATAGTGTGGTCAGCAGGAGCAGGGAGGTCATAGTGCCCCTGTACTCTGCATTGGTTAGGCTGCACCTTGAGTCCTGTGTCCAGTTCTGGGCCCCTCAGTTTAAGAAGGACATCGAAACACTTGAGTGTGTCCAGAGAAGGGCAACAAGGCTGGGGAGAGGCCTTGAGCACAGCCCTGTGAGGAGAGGCTGAGGGAGCTGGGGTTGCTTAGCCTGGAGAAGAGGAGGCTCAGGGGAGACCTCATTGCCCTCTACAACTACCTGAAAGGTGGTTGTAGCCAGGAAGGGGTTGGTCTCTTCTCCCAGGCAAGCAGCACCAGAACAAGGGGACACAGTCTCAAGCTGCGCCAGGGGAGGTTTAGACTCGAGGTGAGGAGGAAGTTCTTCACCCAGCGAGTCATTCGTCATTGGAACGGGCTGCCCGGGGTGGGGGGGGTGGTTGAGTCATCGACCCTGGAGGCGTTCAAGGGGAGATTGGACGTGGCACTTGGTGCCATGGTCTAGTCATGGGGTCTGTGTTGATAGGTTGGACTCGATGATCCTCGAGGTCCTTTCCAACCTAAGCGATACTGTGATACTGTGATTATTTTCCTTTTGCACCCAATGGTAATTTCAGTTTTGCAGTCAGGGACCAGGCTAAAGTTCCCCCTTCAAAGTGTAACAAAAGCCAGGCATTTTTAAACCAGGCTGCTTCTGTCCTGGTCATCATCTCATTGAATTCACACTGAATTTTCCCTGGAAGCCCAGCAGTTTGTTGTCAGTTACTCAGCACCCTGGCACCAGTCTAGCTGTAACACGATGCAGAATTGGATTTGCAATGGTGTGATTTCGCTTCCTGGGGCAGAGACCAAGGGGGATGGGAAGGGTTCTGCCTGTTTGTCCCAGCCTATGATTAGGGTCACATAGCCAAAGAGATCACTGGGCAGGGAATGAAGCAGTTGGAAAGTCCACGGGCATCACGTTACATTTCTTCTTAATGTTTTTCAGATCATGTATTTTAGTTCCCTTTTTCCTTATGTGGTACTTTTATGCTTTCTGATCAGAGGACTGCTCCTTAATGGGTCAGTGGATGGAATTCGCCACATGTTCACCCCTAAGGTAGGTGCTTGGCTCACATTTGCAGTGTATTGAAGTTTCAGTTGCAAGCTGACCATTTCTGAATGCTCTCGCCTCAGCTGGCTTTCACCGTAGAGCATTTGGCCATTTGTTCTGTTTGCTTCGCTTGCACAGTTGTTTGTTGGCCTCAGTGGCACAATGTAGAGCCCTAAAAGGGTCTAAATGGTCCAAGGGTCTGTGTAATTGCCACCTCCCTTAGGTGAAGGGCCACGAGGATGATCAGAGGGCTGGAGCTCCACTGCTGTGAGGACAGACTGAGGCAGCTGGGGCTGTTCAGTTTGGAGAAGAGAAGGCTCCAATGAGACCTTATTGTAGCCTTCCAGTATCTGAAGGGGGCTACAAGAAAGCTGAGGAAGGACATTTTAGGGTGTCAGGGAGTGATAGGACTGGGGGGAATGGGAAAAAAACAACCAACTAGCAATGGGTAGATTGAGATTGGATGTTAGGAAGAAGTTCTTCCCCATGAGGGAGGTGAGACACTGGCACAGGTTGCCCAGGGAGGTGGTGGAAGCCTCATCCCTGGAGGTTTTGAAGGCCAGGCTGGATGTGGCTGTGAGCAACCTGCTGTAGTGTGAGGTGTCCCTGCTCATGGCAGGGAGTTGGCACTAGATGATCCTTGAGATCCCTTCCAACCCTGACTGTTCTGTGATTCCATGATTCTAAGGTTTACCAGATGTGGTAGTTTTAAGCTATGCCTTTGGAATTTTCGGATGCCTTTACAAAACTGAGCAACTGAAAGTGCTGTTTGCAGGACTCAGGATGTTTGGAGAGGTCCAACTAAGGAAAACAGGAGTGAAGCTTAAATCTTACTATCATCTAGGACTGAAATGCCTAGTTCCAGGATGCCACAGGGAAATGGCAAACCTTGAACACTGCCATGGCTTTATGTAATTCACTTGTCCCTTTGAGAGGGGGCAGATTTGATCCTTTCTAGAAATACACTAATTCTGTTTGCATAGTAGGCCAAAGCACAGGACACCTGTCTTAAATACTAGCTGAAGTACTCAACCACTCAGCTTCTCTTGTCATGTTTTTTTCTTCTTGTGCCAAAAGCAAAACATCCAAGAATACATTTTTCACTTCTACCATTTTAACCAGGAGTGTGTCTTACAGAACTTTAGATTCTGTAGCTACAGAGATGAGAAGGGGTGTCATGAATCATTGTTTAGCCTGAAGATTGAAGTTCTACCCACATCCATCTCAAATGCTTGTAATTCTATCTATACTACAGTGTAGTTAGAGCCACACTCAGGAATGAGTAATGCTGGACTTTCATACTGTGTTATGAAATGGGCTTCCAAACAAGACCATTTCATCTTATAGTTGAGCAGAACAGGAGTGATGTCTCAAAACTGAAAGCCACATAATAAGTGAGAAGCTGGACGTGAGCAGGCAGTGTGAGCTTGCCTCCTGGGCTGCTTCACAAGCAGCGTTGCCAGCAGATCCAGAGAGGTGATTCTGCCACTTTGCTCTCATGTGACCTTACCTGGAGTGCTGCATCCAGCTCTGGAGCCCTCAATATGAGAAGGATATGGAGCTGATGGAGCAGATCCAGAGGAGGGCCATGGAAATGGTCAGGGGGTTGGAGCACCTCTGTTACAAGGACAGGCTGAGGGAGGTGGAGTTGTTCAGCATGGAGAAGATGTGGCTCCAGGGAGACCTAATAGCAGCCTTCCAAGTACTTGGAGGGGGCCTACAAGAAGGGTGGAGAGAGACTCCTTGCAAAGGCCTGCAGTGATAGTACAAGGGGCAATGGTTTCAAATTAGAGAAGAGCAGATTTAGATTGGATGTTAGGAGGGTAGTGGAACACTGGAACAGATTTCCCAGGGAGATGGCTGGGGCCCCATCCCTGGAGGTATTCAAGGTGAGGCTCGACAGGGCTCTGGGCAGCCTGATCTAGTTGGGGATGTCCCTGCTTCTGCAGAGGGGGTTGGACTGGATGACCTTTGGAGATCCCTTGCAACACAAACCATTCTAGAATTCTGTGATTAAATCAATGCAGGTAGTAGCTCGTGTCAGATGGCAGGATGTTGCCAGCTTTTTGGTTCCAGATGTTTTGAGTCTGTGGAGAGCTGTCATCCTATTAGAATGGCTTTGCATTGTGATACAGAGTTGTGCTCTGCTTCACCCACTGTCACCTCTTGAGAGAGTCATGCTTCTGCAGGAACTTGCAGGCTGCTCAGGCAAATATAGGAAGTTTGAGGGGCAGAGAAATGTGATGGATACTGATGAAGAGGAATTCTATAGCAGAGGCAGAACACAGACTTGCTGAAGTTATAATTTGGTCTCTCAACCACCCTGTTAATAATCTCTCTATATAAAATAGAATAGAATAGAATTAACCAGGTTGGAAGAGACCTTTGAGATTATCCAGTGCAACCTATCACCCAACACCATCTCATCAACTAAACCATGGCACCAAGTGCCTCATCCAGGCTCTTCCTAAACACCTCCAGTGATGGTGACTCCACCACCTCCCTGGGCAGCACATTCCAATGGCCAATCTCTCTTGCTGGGGAGAACTTCTTCCTAACCTCCAGCCTAACCCTCCCCTGGCACAGCTTGAGACTGTGTCCTCTTGTTCTGGTGCTGGTTGCCTGGGAGAAGAGACCAACCCCCACCTGGCTACAACCTCCCATCAGGTAGTTGTAGACAGCAATGAGGTCTCCCCTGAGCCTCCTCTTCTCCAGGCTAAGCAACCCCAGCTCCCTCAGCCTCTCCTCACAGGGCTGTGCTCCAGACCCCTCCCCAGCTTTGTTGCTCTTCCCTGGACACCTTCCAGCAATGAAACATCTTTCTTAAACTGAGGGGCCCAGAACTGGACACAGGACTCAAGGAAGGAAGAAATTCTGTACAGAGAGAGTGATTTGCCATTAGAATGGGCTGGCCAGGGTGGTGGTGGAGTCACCATCCCTGGAGATCTTCAAGAAAAGACTGGATGAGGCACTTGGTGCCATGGTGTAGTTGATTGGATAGGGCTGGGTGGTAGGTTGGACTGGATGATCTTGGAGGTCTCTTCCAACCTGGTTGATTCTATGATTCTATGTCTATGCAAAGCCCACTGAAGTTAACTACTGCAGTGAAACTGGAGAACTGTACAAAGCTGAAATACAGAGGCCCCAAAATCTCTCTTGAAAATAGCTTTTAAAAGCAAATCGATTGCCAGTTTGTTTTGAAATGCTTGGCAATGCTTATCTGAGAGCACAGAGAGTGCCTTGGAGGAGGTACCAAAGGGTAGGTTGCAGCCAGCATTTGGATAGAATCATAGAATTCTTAGGGTTGGAAGGGACCTCAAGGATCATCTAGAATCATAGAATAAGGTTGGAAAAGACCCCAAAGAGCATCAAGTCCAACCTGTCACCCAGCACCTCATGACTACTGAACCATGGCACCAAGTGCCACATCCAGTCCCCTCTTGAACACCTCCAGGGACGGTGACTCCACCACCTCCATGGGCAGCACATTCCAATGACTAACAGCTCTCTCAGTGAAGACCTTTCTTCTCACCTCAAGCTTAAACTTCCCCTGGAACAGCTTGAGGCTGTGTCCTCTCATTCTGGTGCTGCTTGCCTGGAAGAAGAGACCAACCCCCTCCAACCAAGGTTCCAACCCCCCTGCTATGGACAGGGACACCTCACACTACAGCAGGTTGCTCACAGCCACATCCAGCCTGGCCTTAAATCCCTCCAGGGATGAGGCTTCCGCCCCCACCCTGGGCAGCCTGTGCCAGAGACGTCAGCCCTTGCTGATTCCGCTGGTCATGAGCTCCCTCTAGTGGCCAAGTACTGCGATACAGGCAGACTGAACTACCTGCGGCAGCTACTCGTGCATTGTAATTAGAACAAAAAAGTGTAAGTCAGAAACAGGGTTTTTTCACTTAGATACTTACTTTCTTTCTTTCCCCTCCCCCAATTACATTGTATTTTAGCTATTTATAAATTACTAAAGAAGGAATCTGCTAGCTGTCTTATATTTAATACCATACCTTTATGGGAAACTGACAGTCTTTCAAAATATTGTGATAACAATAACAGAGTGTTGTTGGTTTGGTTTTTTTCTGCTGAGCAAGACAGTCCTTCCAATGATGCTGACATTTTTGCTGATGCTATTTATGTCTACTCTTTCTGTCAAGGCCAAGGTTTAAAAAAATGCAGATCTTGTGCACAGATGTAAGGTCTTTCACTGTTAGAATCATAGAATTCTTAGGGTTGGAAGGGACCTCGAGGATCAGCCAGTTCCAACCTCCCTGCCATGGGCAGGGACATCTCACACTACAGCAGCTTGCTCACAGCCACATCCAGCCTGGACTTCAAAACCTCCAGGGATGAGGCTTCCACCACCTCCCTGGGCAACCTGTGCCAGTCTCTCACCACCCTCATGGGGAAGAACTTTTTCCTGACATCCAATCTGAATCTACCCATTTCTGCATCTTAAATAACTAGAGGCCCTGGATCAAACTGAGAAAGTCTTAGAATCATAGAATGGTTTGGGTGGGAAGGGACCTCCAAAGTTCATCTAGTCCAACCCCCCTGCACTGAGCAGGGACATCCTCCACTAGATCAGGTTGCTCAGAGTCTTGTCCAGCCTGACCTTGAGTATTTCCAGGGGTAGGGCTTCAACTATGTCCCCAGGCAGCCCGTTCCAGTGTTCCACCACCCTCATGCTAAAGAACTTGTTCCTAACATCCATTCTAAATCTCCTCTCATTTCAAAACACTGCCTTTCATCCTGTCACTCCAGGCCTTTGTAAACAGTCCCTCTGTAGCCTTCATATAGGCCTCCTTCAGGTACTGGAAAGCAGCTATTAGGTCTCCTGTAGCCTTCTCTTCTCCAAGCTGAACAACCCCAGCTCGCTCATCCCATCACATGGGAGAGGTGTGCCAGCCCCCTGATCATGTTTAAATTTCACATGCACCTCTTCTTTGTCTAACTGTAGCCAGATGATGACTCATCAAGTTGAAACAAAGATGTTTCTTGTGGTATGGTTAGCTCAGGGAGCAACACAACTCAGTTACTGGATAGAAAGCTTAGTTGTCCCTCAGCTACATGACCCATTCAGGGTAAATTCAAAGCATCTGGATTAAGGGAGGTTTGATTCATGGACTGCACAGCTTGTGGTGGCCAGCATTGATCTCCTCTGTTGTGTTTTGCTTTACCTATTTGCATGCAATAGAGTTCCATGTAAGAACCTGTGCCTCCTGGTCACTTTTTTTCCCCCCCCGCTTTGAGAAGTAACAACAAAGCAACTTTCCAAACAGTTAACTGCATTTGCATGAGGATTGCTCCTCCCAAAGCACAGCTTAACCCTGAGAAGTGTCCATACTGTAAAAACAGATCAAAAACAGGCAGTGAATATTGTATTTAAGAAAAAGAGAGAGCAAAAGGTGGATGTTTGTGTTTATTTCTGAGTGCTGCTAGCTGTTATTTCAGTTATGATAGAGCTCCAGTAGTGCCTCATTGTAGGGAACAATAAGGATTAGGTACTATAAGGATTATTTACTATAAGGATTATTTACTGTAAGGATTGTATACTGTAAGGATTATTTATAAGGATTATATAAGGATTATTTACTATATATATAAAATGTAAGGATTATTTACTATGAGGATTGTATAATATAAGGGTTATATACTATAAGGTTTATATAGTATAAGGTTTATATGCTATAAGGTTTATATACTATAACCTTAAATAGAAATAGTGGCCCACAAAGCTTGCTCAGCCTCAGGTCTTTCACCTTCAGCTTTCATCTTGATCATAATGAAACTGTCTTGTGGTAGAGTGTTAGCATTTTATGATGTGGGTTGTCTTCCTGTTTTAATTTCTTCTGTTGTCTTTTCATATAAGAGAAATGCACTTTATAGCTGACATATATTATATCTAATTTCAAACAGCTTGAAATAATGCTGGAGCCCAAGGTCTGGAGAGAAGCTGCTACTCAGGTGTTCTTTGCCTTAGGGCTTGGATTTGGTGGAGTCATTGCCTTTTCAAGCTACAACAAGAGAGACAACAACTGCCATTTTGATGCTGTACTGGTGTCCTTCATCAATTTTTTCACTTCTGTGCTGGCAACTTTGGTGGTGTTTGCAGTTCTGGGCTTCAAAGCCAGTATCATAAATGAAAAATGTGTTATCCAGTATGAATATCCATTTTCTTTCTAAAACATTTATTTTAATGGTATATTTAATTGAGGAGTTAACACAGATCATCGAGCTTGATGGCTCTCTTTTGTTGTGTTTTGCAGGAATTCAGAGAAGATCTTAAAGCTCTTGAAAGTAGGCAATCTGAGCCAGGATATGATACCACATCATATCAATTTCTCAAGCATTACAGCAGAAGATTACAATTTAGTTTATGACATTATTCAGAAGGTGAAAGAGGAGGAGTTTGAGTCTCTTGGTCTGAAATCGTGTCAGATTGAAGATGAACTGGACAAGGTAAGAGTACTCAGTAAATCTTACAGAGGTTCTGAACAGATTAATATTTGTACTAAGTGAATATTAAATACAGAGCTGCTGAACAGATTACTATTTGTAAGCCTGAAGAAAACGGTGAAGTATACTTAGAGTATCAGTAGACAGTGTACCTATAGGCACTATGTTCTGTAGAGATCCGTGCAAGAGCATGGTTCTGTGCAGGGCTGCGTTTTAGCTCACCTGAAGACTTTTGATACCTTAATTTAGTCTTTGCTGATTTGTAACACATCACAGAATGGTTTAGGTTGGAAGGGATCTTAGAAGTCAATTGAAGAAGGACATTGAGACACTTGAACGTGTCCAGAGAAGGGCAACAAGGCTGGGGAGAAGCCTTGAGCACAGCCCTGTGAGGAGAGGCTGAGGGAGCTGGGATTGCTTAGCCTGGAGAAGAGGAGGCTCAGGGGAGACCTTCTTGCTCTCTACAATTACCTGAGGGGGAGGTTGTAGCTAGGTGGGGGTTGGTCTCTTCTCCCAGGCAACCAGCACCAGAACAAGAGGACACAGTCTCAAGCTGTGCCAGGGGAAGTTTAGGCTGGAGGTGAGGAGAAAGTTCTTCCAGAAAGAGTAATTGGCCATTGGAATGTGCTGCCCAGGGAGGTGGTGGAGTCACCATCACTGGAGGTGTTCAAAGAAGGGTTGGATGTGGCACTTGAAGCCATGGTTTAGTTAGTCATGAGGTGATGGGTGATAGGTTGGACTTGATGATCTCTGAGGTCTTTTCCAACCTTATTGATTCTGTGATTCTAAGTCACCTACTCCAACCTCCCTGCCATGGGCACAGTGACCTCACACTAGATCAGGTTGCTCAGAGCTGCATCCAGCCTGGTCTTAAAAACCTCCAAGGATGACACTTCCACCACCTCCCTGGGCAACCTGTGCCAGTCTCTCACCACCCTCATGGGGAAGGATTTATTCCTAACAGCCAATCTGAATCTACCCATTTCTAGTTTTTTTCCAATCTCCCCAGTCCTATCACTCCCTGGCACCCCAAAAAGTCCCCTCCCCAGCTTTCTTGTAGCCCCTTTTAGATACTGGAAGGCCACAATTAGGTCTCCTCAGAGCCTTCTCTTCTCCAGACTGAACAACCCCAACTCTCTCAGTCTGTCTTCATAGGAGAGGTGCTCATGAAGAAAATTTCTCACAGTCAGACATTGGAGTAATCTCCCCTGGGTAGTTCTGGGCCTTCTTGTCTAGACCATGCTTCTGCCAAGCGAGATGGAACAAGATGATCCTTTGAGCTCCCTTCCAAACTGCTATTCTGTGATTCTGTGGAAGATCTATGTCCTTAACCTTGATCAACTTCCATGTTCTCAGCCAAATCCAATCTTTCAGATGATGGTGTTCATTAGTGTTCATAATTTTGCTGATTTGGAAGAGTCATGTATTAGAGATGCAAGCAAGCCAGATCTCTCTTCACCTTCCAAGTTTCAATCAATGACACTGCATATCTACACAGTCAGACTACCAAACTACAGAAAAAGTTTCTGTTAATGAGCAATAATATGGATTTATTTGTTTGTTTTCTCTTGACAGGCAGTTCAAGGCACTGGTTTAGCTTTTATTGCCTTTACAGAAGCAATGACCCATTTCCCTGCTTCTCCTTTCTGGTCAGTCATGTTCTTCCTCATGTTGATAAATTTGGGACTTGGAAGTATGTTTGGAACCATTGAAGGGCATCATCACACCCATTGTTGATACCTTCAAGGTCAGGAAAGAAATTCTTACTGGTGAGTGAACTATCTTCTCACTAGAGGAGGAAACATCCTCCACTAGATCAGGTTACTCAGAGCCTTGTTGATCCTGACCTTGAATATCTCCAGAGATGGGGCTCAACTGTTTCCCTGGGCAACCTGTTCCAGTGGTCCACCACCCTCAGGGTAAAAAAACTGTTCCTGACACCCAATCTAAATCTGCTTTTCTGATTTCAAACCATTGGCCCTCATCCTATCCCTGCAGGCCTTTGTAACCAGGGTCTCTGCAGCCTTCTTGTAGGCCCCCCTTCAGGTACTGGAAGGCTGCTGTCAGGGCTCCTGTAGCCTTCTCTTCTCCCGGCTGAACAACCCCAGTTCCCTCAGCCTGTCCTAGTGGAACTTCATGCCATGAATGATCTTTAGAGGAAGTTTCTTCAACCTTTGTATATTTTCTGGCATTACAGTCTGAAACATTTGGTTCTTTTCACTTCTGAGGTCCCAAAAGTGATCCAATGATCCAAGTGATGTGACATGTGCTGCTCAGCTTACCGGTTCAGCTGACTTCAGCCTTGTATAACGTGAAGTTAAACGTTTCATGAGAAGCAGTCACTTGCTGATTGTCTCTGCTGCTTCATCAGGGCTGCTGTAGTATGGCAATTCCAGTAATTTTTATTGCATCACTTCTCCCTTGCACAGGAGCAGGGTAAGGTTCCTGATGCACTTCAAATTGACCCCCACCCCCCCACACATAGAGAGCAAAATGTCCTCAGATACGAAATAATGCCTCAAAGTACAACATCTTTGCTGTTCCAAAACTCTCTGTGGAGCTTTTGTGATTACAGTTCAGGTTTCTGTCCTCTGTTTCAGTCATCTGCTGCCTGGTAGCCTTTTTCATTGGCCTGATCTTTGTGCAGCACTCTGGAAATTACTTTGTGACCATGTTTGGATGACTACTCAGCTACTCTGCCCCCTGCTTATTGTGGTCATTCTGGAGAACATTGCAGTCACACGAATTTATGGAATAGACAAGTGAGTGAAGGCCTTGGATCTCCCTCTCCATGTCTATCAACAGCATTTGTTACAGTAACTATGACTATTTTAACCACACTGCTTGAAGTATTTGAAATGTGCACCTAAGTGGAGGTAAGTCGAAAGTGGGTCAGTCTGGCTGTGCTTTTAAGGACATGTTTTGGAGCAAGGTATAGTGCATCAGGACAGGGCACTGAAGCCCACAGCTCAATTGCAACAGAAAGTGGGTCAGTCAGGGCATCTGGTTTTAAGGACATGTTTGGAGCAAGGTATAGTGCACCAGAACAAGAGGACACAGTCTCAAGCTGTGCCAGGGGAGGTTTAGGCTGGAGGTTAGGAAGAAGTTCTTCCCAGCAAGAGAGATTGGCCATTGAAATGTGCTGCCCAGGGAGGTGTGGAGTCACCATCCCTGGAGGTGTTTAGGAAGAGACTGGATGAGGTGCTTGGTGCCATGGTTTAGTTGATTAGATGGTGTTGGGTGATAGGTTGGGACTTGATGATCTCAAAGGTCTCCTCCAACCTGGTCTGGTCTGGTCCTATTCTATTCTATTCTATTCTATTCTATTCTATTCTATTCTATTCTATTCTATTCTATTCTATTCTATTCTATTCTATTCCATTCCATTCCCTTCCATTCATTCCATTCCATTCCAGCCACCCCACAGTCAGCAGGGACATCCCCAGGTTGCCCAGGGTCTCGTTTGAGTCTTACCTTGAATATGTCCAGGGAAGTGGCCTCAACCACCTCCCTGAGCACCCTGTTCTAGCGTTCCCCCTAGAAGAGAGGAGAATGCAGTGAAAGAGGCCAAATTACAGACTTAAAAAGCAGACTGGATGTGCAAGTAAGAGGAGTTTATATAGAAGTAAGATGGCAAGTGAAAGGGTGTAATAGCTCTGATCTAAGCAGCAGATGAGGATGAGTATTCTGAGCAGACCCTGCAGTGTTCCAGGCAGCCTGAGTAAGGAACAAGGCAAACTCCTAATGGCAGTAACAGTGAGAAAGTTTCAGTTCATGAACTAGCTTTAGTTTGGCGTGTTGTAGCAATTAGTTCTTTGCATTACTTGTCAGAAAGGAAATGGAGAAAGAGATATCCAAGACCAGGGTCAAAACGTAGCTGGAAGCAGTACAGTTGTCAATTGAAGGTAAGTAGCCTTCTATCAGTGATGGCTGAAGAGAAAAGACCACCCAGTCCCTCTAATGTTTTTACATCTTGTGACTGCAATCACTCAGAATGTGTTCACTAAGTGACTCATAGAAGAGGTGCTTCAGCCCTCTGATCATCTTCATGGCCCTTCTCTGGACCTGCTCCAGCAGCTCCAAGTCCTTGGGGGCTCTAGAACTGGATGCAGTACTCCAGGTGAGGTCTGAGGAGAGCAGAATAAAGGGGGGCAGAATCACCTCCCTTTGTCTGTGGTTCTGTGGCTTGAAATATCTTTCCTGTGCTGTCCAAAGAAGCATTTTACTAGTCTCAGTGCTTTGTTGTGGTGCCTTCTGTCCATCAGATCTGAACTGGGAACACAGGCTCTGTTTTTCAGTCCATCAAGTAATCCAAACTGCTGCCATTTCTAGGCTTGAATCTGTTCAGTGTGTCCTTGGATCAGATGCTGTCTGTCAATGATGGTACTTGAAATCCCAGTGTGTGCACCTAACAATAACCTTTCATTCCCTTCACAGATTTATGGAGGATCTGAAGGACATGCTTGGGTTTTCTCCAAGCCAGTATTATTACTACATGTGGAAGTATGTTTCACCTTTGGTATTGCTGTGTTTGCTGGTAGCTAGCATTGTCCAAATGGGATTAAGTCCTCCTGGCTACAGTGCTTGGATTGAAGATACGGTATGTATATAACAGATACTCTCATCATCATCATCATCATCATCCCTGAAGTATTTCAGATTCATAGATTCACAGAAGGGTTTAGGTTGCAAAGGACCTTAAAGGTCATCTAGTTCCAACCCCACTGCCATGGGCAGGGACACCCTCCCACTAGAGCAGGTTGCTCACAGCTACATCCAGCCTGGCCTTCAAAACTTCCAGGGATGAGGCTTCCACCACCTCCCTGGGCAACCTGTGCTAGTGTCTCACCATTGGGAATGGCTACAGACAGGAGGGCCGCAAAGATATCAGGGGGTTGGAGCACCTCTGCTATGAAGACAAGCTGAGTGATCTGGGGTTGTTCAGCCTGGAGAGTAGGAGGCTCCAGGGAGACCTAATAGCAGCCTGCCAGTACCTGAAGGGGGCTACAAGAAGGATGGAGAGAGACAAAGGCCTGCAGTGACAGGACAAGGGGCAATGGCTTCAAGCTGGAGAAGGGCAGATTCAGGCTGGATACCAGGAAGAAGTTCTTGTCTATGGGGGTGGTGGCACACTGGAACAGGTTGCCCAGGGGGGTGGTCGGGGCCCCTTCCCTGGAGATATTCAACGTGAGGCTCGATGAGGCCCTGGGCAACCTGATCTAGTTGGGGATGTCCCTGCTGCCTCCAGGGAGGTTGGACTGGAAGAGCTTGGAGGTCCCTTCCAGCGTGGACCATTCTATGATTCTAAATGTAGCAGAAAGCCTAAGGTGAAAATCTTGATTTAGATTCTGGTAGAGTGCTCTGAGCATCTCAGAAACTGTGGGACAGTGTTTTGGTCCTGCTCTGCTCAGTGTCAGAAAGACAGCAATCCTACATCTCCATGGCTGTTCGGATTTGAGATCTTTATTGGTGCAGGCTGCCAAGATAGATGAGCCTGTGATGGAAAACTGCAGGCCTTGGTGAGGACTACTGGGTAGCCCTTTTTTGAAGTGAAGGTGTATTAATAGTATCTCCCTTGTGTTTCTCAGGCTACAGAGGAGTTCCACAGCTATCCAACATGGGGAAATGATTGTCTGCATATCTCTGATGGTGTTGGCCATACTGCCCGTCCCGATCATCTTCATGGTGCGCCGTTGCAACCTGATCGACGACAGCTCTGGGAGCTTGGCGTCTGTGTCCTACAAAAGGGGAAGGATAATAAAGGAACCTGTTAATCTGGAGGGAGATAGCACAAGTCTAATCCATGGGAAGAGCCCAAGTGAAGTGCCCTCCCCAAATTTTGGCAAAAAACATATACCGGAAACAGACTGGGTCACCAGCTCTGGACACTGCTCCCAATGGACGTTATGGGATTGGGTACCTGATGGCAGACATGCCTGATATGCCAGAGTCTGATTTGTAGCTGCAGCAAAGAAAGGCCATTTGTTGTCTC
>NW_027142406.1:2992694-3089747 GCF_026170545.1 Melanerpes formicivorus
GGAAGGGAAGGGAAGGGAAGGGGGAAAGGAAGGGGGAGAGAGAGAGAGAGAAAGGTAGGTTCCTTTTACTATCCAAACCATTTGGCTGAGCATTTTACTGCAGACCCTGAGCAAGTTCCAAATTGCCTGGCTTGCATAAAAAACCCCCCACCACCAGTGGGCCTTTGCAGAAGTAAGAGTGAGAGAAGACTGAGAGGGGATTTAATAATGTTTACATATATCTGAGGGCTGGGGGTGAGGAGGGAGGGGACAGGCTCTGCTCACTTGCTCCCTGGGATAAGACAAGGGGCAATGGATATAAACTACAGTGCAGGAGATTCCACCTCAACATGAGGGGGAAACTTCTCCACTCCACAATAAGGTAGAGAAAGTGAAGGTTATGGCAGAGACTCGTTGGTCTCTGGAGCAGGGTCATGTTTGCTCTGCTGTGTCCACGACACTCACACCTCGGGTGATGTCCTGGGGACGTGTGATATCTGTGGGGTTTGTTGTAGTTTGGGAGCTGGTTTTCTCATGTTGCTAAGCCCAGGGTTTGGTACCCTCATGACTGTAAACAGGCTCTGTCTGATCAGGAGCTGCATCCAAGAAATGGATGGATGGATGGATGGATGGATGGATGGATGGATGGATGGATGGATGGATGGAGAAGGCAAGGGCCAGCAGGGAAGATAGGCAACCTGACAGCCATGAACACCTTTCCTAGACAGAAAGTAGTACCTGCACACACTGTTGACCATTTGTGAGTGCACTGTCTCCTTCTGGAGGCCCTGCTTGGTGGCTGGATGCTCCAGCATCAAAACCACCATCTCTTTCCACGCCCTAGGCTGGCTACAGCATACTGATGTCTCCAC
Source organism: Melanerpes formicivorus (assembly GCF_026170545.1). NCBI lineage: Eukaryota > Metazoa > Chordata > Aves > Piciformes > Picidae > Melanerpes > Melanerpes formicivorus. The sequence continues at coordinate 2,993,546 of NW_027142406.1, forward strand.
AAACCAAGTGTTTCTCCTTGATGTAAAGGAAAAGCTGGGCTGAACTTGAGTGTAAAGCTGGCTGCAAAGTGGCCATAACAACTACTTGGAATTTCAGTGCCAGGGGAAGTCAGTAAGGGCTGGAACATGTCTAATGAAAAGCCATGAGGATGATCGGAGGGCTGGAGCACCTCTCCTATGGAGATAGACTGAGAGAGTTGGGGGCTATTCAATGTGGAGAGGAGAAGGCTCCAAGGAGTCCTAATTATGGTCTTCCAGTATCTGAAGGGGGCTACAAGAAAGCTGGGGAGGGACTTTTTAGGATGCTGAGGAATGACAGGACTAGGGGGAATGGAACAAAACTGGAAATGGGGAGATTCAGATTGGAAATTAGGAAGAAGTTCTTCCCCATGAGGGTGGTGAGACACCGGCTGTGACCGTTTGAGGATGTGCCTTTAACAAAGGGACACCATGACCGAATGTTTTATAAACAAATGGCAGGTTTAAACTGATTTCATTGGTGGAGAGGCAGAGCACTGCCTTAAGTTTTGATTCCCAGTGAGACTTGTCTCAGGGCAGTCTTGCACTTTCTTCCTCTCCTTCCACATCTTGCAGCTTCTGGGCTTTTGGCCAGACTGACCTTGGAAAGATAAGGCCTCTACTAACATATTCTGCTTTAATTAATTATTGCTCTTTTTCTCTCTATCTAACCCTCTCTGGGGAAGAAGGGGAGAGGAAGGGGTATGGGGGGGGGGGCACCCTCCAATTAGGGGGAGGGGAGTTTCATTCCTGTGTTACTTTGCTGTATATTTCTGTACATATATTGTAAATACTGTAAATTGTGTATATAAGCCTGCATTTCCTAAACCACTTGTAAATACAGCACATTTCCTTTGCTAATCTGGCTGTGGTTTTTTTTTCTTTCTTTCATTTTTTTTTTCCCTTCACCTTACGGGGGGGGAGAAGGCTGGGCCTTCCCCTCAACCCTCAACACCGGCACAGGTTGCCCAGGGAGGTGGTGGAAACCTCATCCCTGGAAGGTTTTAAGGCCAGGCTGGCTGTGGCTGTGAGCAACCTGCTGTAGTGTGAGGTGTCCCTGCCCATTGCAGGGAGATTAGAACTAGCTGATCCTTGAGGTCCTTTCCAACCCTGACAATTCTGTGATTCTATGATTCTGTAAGTGCCTGTTGTGCCTCCTGCCAGTGGTGGTGTCTACTCATAGCTCCATCTCTACTCTCATCAGGTCTCCCTTTAACAGTGTGGCCAGCAGGAGCAGGGAGGTCATTCTGCCCCTGTATACTGCACTGGTTAGGCCACACCTTGAGTACTGTGTCCAGTTCTGGGCCCCTCAGTTTAAAGGAGGTTGACTTGCTGGAACGAGTCCAGAGAAGAGCAACAAAGTTGTTGAGGGGTTTGGAACACAGCCCTGTGAGGAGAGGCTGAGGGAGCTGGGGTTGCTTAGCCTGGAGAGGAGGAGACTCAGGGGTGACCTTATCACTCTCTACAACTACCTGAAGGGAGGTTGTAGACAGGTGGATGATGGTCTCTTCTCCCAGGCACCCAGTACCAGAACAAGAGGACACAGTCTCAGGCTGCGCCAGGGGAGGTTCAGGTTGGATATTAGGAAGTTCTATACAGAGAGAGTGATTGCGCTATGGAATGGGCTGCCCGGGGAGGTGGTGGAGTCGCCGTCACTGAAGATGTGCAGAAGGAGACTTGATGGGGTGCTTGGTGCCATGGGTTAGCTGTTTGGGTGGGTTGGATTGGTTGATAGGTTGGACATGATGATCTTGAAGGTCTCTTCCAACCTGGTTTGGTTTATTCTAATAAAGGTTTATTCTGTGTTCTCTGTGCCCAGAGCATGCTTTTCTTCAGGCTCTGGCTTCTTCCTTGGCTTTGTCCCCTTTGGCTTCAGAACATGACTTACATTTTTGAGTTTATACTAAGCCAAGCTGTGTGGATGCTGGATGAGGATTCTTACTGAGCAGAGTGACTGAGGAGTGTTGGATGAAATGGCAGCTGCAGAGATTGATGATTTGCAAATTATTTTTTCCCCCACACAAATGTATTTTTATTTAAACAAAACTAGGAGAAGGAAGAAACCTGCTAAATCCAGAAGTAAAGAAGCAGACCCCTCCCAAGATGTGGATGTGAAGTGTTTTGCTGTTCATTCCAGATTGTCTTTTTTCCTCCTTCATTCCTGTATCGTGGAACCGCTGTGAGGTTTGCTGCTGCCCCTGCTGAACTGGAGTGGGGACAGACTTTGTCTTGGTCACAACAACCCCACACAGTGCTACAGGCTTGGGGTGGAGTGACTGGAGAGCAGCCAGGCAGAAAGGGACCTGGGGATACTGGTTAATAGTAGGCTGAACATGAGCCAGCAGTGTGCCCAGGTGGCACAGAAGGCCAGCAGCAACTTGGCCTGGATCAGAAATAGTGTGGCCAGCAGGAGCAGGGAAGTCATTGTGCCCTGTACTCAGCTCTGGTTAGGCCACACCTTGAGTCCTGTGTCCAGTTCTGGGCCCCTCAATTTAAGAAGGACATTGAGACTCTTGAACATGTCCAGAGATGGGCAACAAGGCTGGGGAGGGGTCTGGAGCACAAGCCCTATGAGGAGAGGCTGGGATTGTTTAGCCTGGAGAAGAGGAGGCTCAGGGGAGACCTTCTTGCTCTCTACAACTACCTGAAGGGAGGTTGTAGCCAGGTGGGGGTTGGTCTCTTCTCTCAGGCAACCAGCATCAGAACAAGAGGACACAGTCTCAAGCTGTGCCAAGGAGGTTTAGGCTGGATGTTAGGAAGAAGTTCTTCCCAGCAAGAGAGATTGGCCATTGGGATGTGCTGCCCAGGGAGGTGGTGGAGTCACCATCACTGGAGGTGTTCAAGAGGGGATTGGATGTGGCACTTGGAGCCATGGTTTAGTTGTCATGAGGTGTTGGGTGACAGGCTGGACTCGATGATCTTTGTGGTCTTTTCCAACCTTACTGGTTCTATGATTCTATGATTCCCCAGCTAGCCTTCTGCCACCTTTCAAGGGAATAAAACTCATTGTAACAACAAAACTCCCAAGTAAGAAACCTCAAATAATTTGAGGAAACCACCATGCAGTTATACAGGCCCCAGTTGAAGACCTCACTGGAAACTGAACAGATTAGGCTTGTTACATGTGGTTGAGCTGGACTGCTGATGTTAAAATTGCTCACAACACAACATAAATCTTGAGTTCCTTCTGTCAGAGCCTGTGGCTCGGTGTTCACACATTCTAGGCTCCAGTTAAGTGATTTACTGAACAGTAAATTTAATGCCTTTCAGCTGTCACCCTCACAAAGAAGATCCCTTGCACAATCTGCCAGGCAATGAATGCAACACTTGCCCAGGGTGGAGTTTGGCCAAACCCAATGTGCCAAGCTGCACAGGAGCAATCAGATAACCCTCTGTGACTCACACTTGGTACCCAGGACAGTGAAGGTCCACACAGCTGAGACCATATCTGTAAAAATACTGTGACATAAGTATACTTTGACATTTGCTCTGCTGTGGGGCCTTTGTGAGAGGCTGCCTCTGCAAAGGCTGGCAGACATCTGTCAGGCTGTGCAGCCATCCAGCAAGATCTGGACAGGCTGGAGAGCTGGGTGAAGGCAAACCTCATGAAGTTCAATAAGGACAAGTGCAGGGTCCTGCATCTGGGGAGGCACAACAACAGGCACCAGAACAGGTTAGGGACTGCAGCTTCTTGGAGAAAGACCTTGGAGTGCTGGTGGGTAGAAAGTTCTGCATGGGACAGCAATGTGCTCTTGAAGCCAAGACAGCCAATGGGAACCTGCAGTGCATCAAGAAAAGTGTGGCCAGCAGGGCTAGGGTGGTTCTTCTCCCCCTCTACTCTGCCCTGCTGAGACCACACCTGCAATCCTGTGTCCAGTTCTGGGCTCCCCAGTACAAGAGACAGAGACCTGCTGGAGAGAGTCCAACAGAGAGCCACAAGGATGCTGAGGGGACTTGAGCATCTCCCCTGTGAAGAGAGACTGAGAGCCCTGGGGCTGTTTAGTCTGGAGAAGAGAAGGCTGAGAGGGGATCTGATCAGTGTCTGTAAGTAACTGAGGGGTGGGTGTCAAGTGAAGGGGGACAAACTCTTTTGGGTGGTGCACAGGAATAAGCCAAGGAACAATGGAGACAAACTTGAACAGAGAAGCTTTCACTTCAACATAAGGAGAAACTTCTTTACAGCGAGGGTGCCAGAGCCCTGGAGCAGGCTGCCCAGAGAGGTTGTGGAGTCTCCTTCTCTGTAGGCTTTGCAAACCCACCTGGATGCATTCCTGTGCAGACTACCCTGGGTGATCCTGATTTTGGCAGGGGGTTTGGCCTGGATGATCTCTGGAGGTCCCTTCCAACCTCTAACATTCATGATTCTGATTCTGTAACAGCCATGTTGCTATTCTTTGTCCCTCTCAAGAACTTTTCTCTGTTCCTGGTCTTTAAATGGTGTGAATTATTGAGGTTTTTCCTCCAAACTCCTTCACAATAGCATTTAAATATCCCAAGTGTCACATAACAGGGTGAGGAGAAACATTTGTCATGGGACAGTGAAAAATGTACTTCAAGAGCAAGGGAGGAAAAAAGAAGCCACAGCACTTCTGAAATGAAACATTTCAGGGTTTAACATGGCCTGGAGTTCTTTACTTCACCACTAGCCAAAGTCATAATGTGCCTCTTATAGACCAGATATCAACATATGAGCAGCACCTCTCTGTGACATCAGCTTCATCCACCTCTGGAGTGAACATGTAGGTAGCCACAGCAGGGAAGTGATTCTTCCCCTCTACCCCACTCTGGTGAGACCCCACCTGGAGGACTGTGTCCAGTTCTGGAGCCTCTATTACAGGAAGGATCTGGAGGTGCTGGAAGGTGTCCAGAGAAGGGCCACGGGGATGAGCAGAGGGCTGGAGTTGCTCTGCTGTGAGGACAGACTGAGGGAGTTGGGGCTGTTCAGTCTGGAGAAGAGAAGGCTCTGAGGAGACCTAATTGTGGCCTTCCAGTATCTGAAGGGGGCCTACAAGAAAGCTGGGGAGGGACTTCTTAGGGTGTCAGGGACTGATAGGACTGGGGGGAATGGAGGAAAACTAGAAATGGGTAGATTCAGATTGGATGTTAGAAAGAAGTTCTTCCCCATGAGGGTGGTGAGAGACTGGCACAGGTTGCCCAGGGAGGTGCTGGAAGCCTCATCCCTGGAGGTGTTTAAGGTCAGGCTGCATGTGGCTCTAGGCAGCCTAATATAGTGTGAGGTGTCCCTGGCTATGGCAGGTGGGGCTGGACCTAGATGATCCTTGAGATGCTGGAGTGTGTCCAGAGAAGGGCAACGAGGCTGGGGAGGGATTTGGAGCACAGCCCTGTGAGGAGAGGCTGAGGGAGGTGGGGTTGTTTAGCCTGGAGAAGAGGAACAGAACAGAACAGAACAGAATAGAATAGAATAGAATAGAATAGAATAGAATAGAATAGAATAGAATAGAATAGAATAGAATGGAATGGAATGGAATGGAATGGAATGGAATGGAATAGAATAGAATAGAATAGAATAGAATAGAATAGAATAGAATAGAATAGAATAGAATAGACCAGGTTGGAAGAGACCTTGAAGATCATCGCATCCAACCTATCATCCAACATCACCCAACCAACTAACCCATGGCACCAAGCACCCCATCAAGTCTCCTCCTGAACACCTCCAGCGATGGCGACTCCACCACCTCCCTGGGCAGCCCATTCCAATGGGCAATCACTCTCTCTGTGTAAAACTCCCTCCTGACCTCCAGCCTAAACCTCCCCTGGCGCAGCCTGAGACTGTGTCCTCTTGTTCTGGTGCTGGCTGCCTGGGAGAAGAGACCAACCTCTGCCTGTCTGCAACCTCCCTTCAGGTAGTTGTAGAGAGCAATAAGGTCACCCCTGAGTCTCCTCCTCTTCAGGCTAAGCAGCCCCAGCTCCCTCAGTCTCTCCTCACAGGGCTGTGTTCCAAACCCCTCACCAACTTCATTGCCCTTCTCTGGACTCGTTCCAGCAAGTCAACCTCCTTCCTAAACTGAGGAGCCCAGAACTGGACACAGGACTCGAGGTGTGGCCTAACCAGTGCATTGTGCAGGGGCAGAATCACCTCCCTGCTCCTGCTGGCCACACAATATTCCTGATGCAGGCCAGGATGTCATTGGCCCTCCTGGCCACCTAGGCACACTGCTGGCTCATGTTCAGCCTACCATCAACCAGTACCCCCAGGTCCCTCTCTGCCTGGCTGCTCTCCAGCCACTCTGACCCCAGCCTGTAGCACTGCATGGGGTTGTTGTGGCTGATGTGCAGAACCCGGCACTTGGATCTGTTAAATCTCATGCCCTTGGACTCTGCTTTAGGAGGCTCAGGGGAGACCATATTGCTCTCTACAACTACCTGAAGGGAGGTTGTAGCCAGGTGGGGGTTGGTCTCTTCTCCCAGGCAACCAGCACCAGAACAAGAGGACACAGTCTCAAGCTGCACCAGGAGAAGTTTAAGCTGAATGCTAAGAAGAGTTTCTTCACAGAAAGAGAGATTGGGCATTGAAATGTGCTCCCCAGGGAGGTAGTGAATTCAACATCACTGAAGGTGTTTAAACAGAGACTAGATGGGGCACTCAGTGCCATGGTTTAGTTGACTAGAAGGTTTTGGGTGATAGGTCAGACTTGATGATCTCAGAGGTCTTTTCCAACCTGGTTAATTTTGTATTCTGTATCTCTCTTCTCTCACGAAGGAGCAGTTCAGGCAGCTCAGGCAGTCCTCCTGAACTGTGTTCAATTTTCCGTGGTTCTGAAAGGCTCTTGCCACTTCCTTCTCAATTCTCGTAGTTTTCCCAAGATTTCTTTTGAATTATGAACACTAGGAGCAGACTTTTTTCTTTTTGCTTTTTCTCTTTTTTTCTGGAACTACACCTACACCTCTTTAATAACAACATCTGGTTAAGATCTTCAATTCTGTCTGTCACAGAACCTTACATCAACATCACTGCGAGGTCGTCTCTTGCCCTTTCCTGTGAGCAGCAATTCAGGGAAGAGAGCTCTGTCAGCTCCTTCTTGCTGCTCCCCTCTGTACTTTGCTGGGTAGCTTAGATGGGATAGCTCTGCTAAACAGCATGAGATTTAACACATCTAAGTGCTGGGTTCTACACGTTGGCCACAACAACCCCATGCAGTGCTACAGGCTGGGGTCAGAGAGTGGCCAGGCAGAGAGGGACCTGGGGGTACTGGTTGCTAGTAGGCTGAACATGAGTCAGCAGTGTGCCCAGGTGGCCAGGAAGGCCAATGGCATCCTGGCCTGCATCAGGAAGAGTGTGGCCAGCAGGAGCAAGGAGGTCATTCTGCCCTGGACTCAGCACTGGTTAGGCCACACCTTGAGTCCTGTGTCCAGTTCTGGGCTCCTCAGTTTAGGAAAGATGTGGAGTTGCTGGAAGGTGTCCAGAGAAGGGCAACAAAGCTGGGGAGGGGTCTGGAGCACAGCCCTGTGAGGAGAGGCTGAGGGAGCTGGGGTTGCTTAGCCTGGAGAAGAGGAGGCTCAGGGGAAACCTTCTTGCTGTCTACAACTCCCTGAAGGGAGGTTGTAGCCAGGAAGGGGTTGGTCTCTTCTCCCAGGCAACCAGCACCAGAACAAGAGGACGCAGTCTCAAATTGTGTCAGGGGAGGGTTAGGCTGGATGTTAGGAAGAAGTTCTTCCTAGAAAGAGAGACTGGCCATTGGAATGTGCTGCCCAGGGAGGTGGTGGAGTCACCATCCCTGGAGGTGTTTAGGAAGAGACTGGATGAGGCACTTGGTGCCATGGTTTAGTTGCTGAGATGGTGTTGGATGATAGGTTGGACTTGATGATCTTTGGGATATTTTCCAACCTGGTTAATTCTATTCTATTCTATTCTATTCTATTCTATTCTATTCTATTCTATTCTATTCTACTCTACTCTACTCTACCCTACCCTACTCTACTCTACTCTACTCTACTCTGTTCTGTTATGTTCTGTTCTAAACTGAGAAACATGGGCACGATCAAACAGCTCAAGGTGCCCCATGTGTCTGGGACAATCTCCAGGGCTTGGCTATCACAGGTGACCCAGAATGGCCTGAAAGTCAAACAAACCTCCATGCATTCAGCAGCAATTTCCTCTGGGCTCCAAGTGTATCCTACAAAAAAGCCAAGTTAAATTTGTGTTATTTGTTGTTACGTGTCACAAATTTGTTACATTTGGCTGTGTTCTTACATCCAAAGCAGTAAGGTGATGACTTTAGAGAATCATACAATGGTTCAAGCCAGAAGGGACCTGCATAGGTCATCTCGTCCAACCTCCCCACAGTCAGCAGGGACATCCCCAACCTTGAATATCTCCAGGGAAGGAGCATCAACTACCTCCCTGGGCAACCTGTTCCAGTGTTCCACCACCCTCATAATAAAGATCTTGTTCCTAACACCCAATCTCAGTCTGCTCTTCTCCAGCCATTGCCCTTTGTCCTGCCACTGCAGGCCCTTGCAAAAAGACTCTCCCCATCCTTCTTGCAGGCCCCCTTCAGGTACTGGAATGCTGCTATTAGGTCTCCCCAGAGCCTCCTCTTCTCCAGGCTGAACACCCCCAGCTCCCCCAGCCTGTCCTTGTAGCAGAGGTGCTCCAACCCCCTGATCATTTTCATGGCCCTTCTCTGGACCCTCTCCGTCAGGTCCATTTCCTTCCTATATTGAGGGCTCCAGACCTGTATACTTTACTCCAGGTGAGGACTCACCAGAGCAAAGTGGCAGAATCACTACAGTTTCACAGCAAAATTATTTGCCTCTCATAACAGCTCCAGACACATGAAATGGCACTGTTTTATCACTGACTCTTTGGAAGAGGAAGAAGCCTGAGTGGGGAAGGGCTAGGAAGGTGGCATTAGTAACACATAAGGTTATTATTGCTGTTAATCACTTATGGGGTTTAAAATAGATTCTCCCTCCCCCTCTCCATTTCAAAGGGACATTCCTTGGCCTGTCTTTTAGGGATATCACTTGCTGTGCTGGCTACACCAGACAAAGCATACCTCCCAATTAGCCACTTTCCCCCCACCCCCTTGTTAATTGTTCTCTTGCTGTTTTCTGGGATGCTGAGAAGGAGGGCCACAGACAAAAGGAATGGTTTTTGCTAGGAGAGGAAGCAGAATTAAAAAGAGATGTGGGATTTTGCATTCCTTTTCCTATCAAGATGTTGTGTCCAGCCGAGCACCTTCTTTTCTCTTCAGCTCTCCCGGCAGCACCTCTGCGATGGGTATTGGAGTACTGCGGCGCAGTCGAAGCTGCTGCAGGAGGCTAAGCCAAATCCACTTAAAAAGTGAGCAGGAATCTAAATATTTAACTGCCCTCCTGGCTCTTTTCAGCTCCTTTCTTGTACTTCACAGCTCACCCCTTTTACTTAGGTGTTTGTGTGCTCCTTGTCTTCAGAGCAGGCTGCTCCCTTTCAAGCAGAACAGACTTGTCTGAGTGATCAAAACCTCTTGCAGTCAAAATGCTACCCAACAAACTCTTTTCTTATTGTCCTCTAAATCCCCAAGGAAACATCACAGCCAAGGCATTCTGCTGGCCACGGGAGGGACTGCTGCTCCTCTTGCTTGTGGGTGGTCCACAAAGTGCAGTACTGCATGTGCAGGCTTAAATCACGTTCTTGCTGCAGCATTGAATGGCCCCTCCAAACAGCCCAGAAACATCACAGCCAAGGCATTCTGCTGGCCACGGGATGGATTGTTGCTCCTCTTGCTTGTGGGTGGTCCACAAGGTGCAGTACTGCATGTGCAGGCTAAAATCATGGTTTCACTGCAGCATTGAATGGCCCCTCCAAAAGACCAGAAGTGGGGAGTTGTGAACGAACTGCAGTTCTTGTGGATTTTCAGTGCCTTTGGGTCTATTTGACTTTTTTTGTTGTTGTTGTTGTTTATTTGAAGTTGCTGACTTTTAGCTCAAAACACAGAATGGGAGGAATAGGAGAGGGGGGAAACCTAAATCAAGTGTCTGATGAGAGGCTGGGGGAGTTGGAGTTGTTCAGCCTGGAGAAAGGAGGGCTTCTGGAGATCTTATTGTGGCTTTTCAATGTATAAAGATGGAAATATATATAAGAAAGATGGAGAGAAGCTTTTTACTTGGTCCTGTAGAGACAGGACAAGGGGGAATGGTTTTAAACTAAAAAAAAAGAAAGATGGAGAGAAACTTTTTACTGGGCCCTGTAGAGACAGGACAAGGGGCAATGGTTTTAAGCTACAAGAAGATGGGGAGAAACTTTCTACTGGGCCCTGTAGAGACAGGACAAGGGGCAATGGTTTTAAGCTACAAGAAGATGGGGAGAAACTTTCTACTGGGTCCTGTAGAGGCAGGACAAAGGGGAATGGTTTTAAACTAAAAGAGGGTAGGTTTAGATTAAATATTATGGAAGAAATTTGGTTTGGTGAAGGTAGTGAGACACTGGAAGAGGTTGCCCAGAGAAGTTGTGGATGCCCTGTCCCTGGCAGTGCTCATGGTCAGGTTGGATGAGGTGTTAAAGAGCTTGATCTAGTGGAAGGTGTCCATACCCATGACAGAGGGGTTGGATTAGGTGATTTTGACAGATCACTTCCATCTCAACCCACTCTGTGATTCTGTATGACCAAATCATACATTGGAAATACACTCAGGAAAAGATGAAGAGCTCCACAGGGTTTCTGATGATGGGAACAAAGATGCATTTGCTTCCAGAGGGCCAATACACCCACCTGACCTGAGGTCACTGCACTTACACCAACACCAACTGATGGGGCTCCTCTGGGCTTGGGAAAGTTCCTGCTCCCACTGATTTCAAAGGTACACTGGAATGAAAGAAAACCCCAAACCCACCTCTCCCTGGAACACTCTTACTTCTCATTGTTAAGTGGATCAATGTAACTTCTGACATAGGAACCACTCAGGAGCTCTGGTAGTTCTGGGAATGGGATGGGATGGAATGGAATGGGATGGGATGGAATGGAATGGAATGGAATGGAGTGGAGTGGAATGGAGTGGAGTGAAGTGGAGTAGAGTGGAGTAGAGTAGAATAGAATAGAATAGAATAGAATAGAATAGAATAGAATAGAATAGAATAGAATAGAATTAACCAAGTTGGAAAAGACCTTCAAGATCATCCAGTCCAACCTATTACCCAACACCATCTCATCAACTAAACCATGGCACCAAGTACCCCATCCAGTCTCTTCCTAAACACCTCCAGGGATGGTGATTCCACCACCTCCCTGGGCAGCACATTCCAATGGCCAAGCTCTCTTTCTGTGAAGAACTTCTTCCTAACATCCAGCCTAAACCTCCCCTGAGTGGTCAGGCATTGGAATGTTCTGCCCTGGGAGCAGGGCTGTGTTTCAAGGGCTGTGTGTCAAGGTGTTTTGGACGTGGTGCTTGGGAGTATGGTTTAGGGGTGAAGTTTGTAGAGTAGGGTTCTAGGTTGGACTTGGTGATCCTGAGGGTCTTTTCCAACCCTGTGATTCTGTGACTTGAATTGGGCACTCAGATTTCTCCAGGCTAAGCAACCCCAGCTCCCTCAGCCTCTCCTCACAGGGCTGTGCTTTAAACCCCTCCCCAGCTTTATTGCCCTTCTCTGGACACCTTCCAGCAACTCAACATCTTTCCTAAACTAAGGGGCCCTGAACTCAGTGGATTAGCTGAATTTGAAGCAAGTCAGAGTCCAGCACACCAGCATATTGTGTGTATTGTGCATAGCAGCCAAGTTTGTCCAACAAAGTCTGGTAGTTAAGTGTTATGAGGACTGGGGAAAATGCCAGCCCAGGGTCATGGTGAGCTCCATTTGGGCAAGGCTTCTGCTTACTAGGCCAACACATGTGCATGAGGTATAAACGCTGGGGGGGGTGGCCTTTCCAAATACTGCCTGCTGGAGAGTTAATGTTGAGTCCCATTGGTCCTTGCCTAGGTGTGAGGCTCGTGGCGGTCTCTGGTCCCCCCAGGTTGAGGGACTGGGCTGAAGCTGAATGTGAATTTGGGTATGTTGCCATTTCTATATATAGTTGTGAATACCACTGCAATTTCACTTCCAGTATCTGAAGGGGGCCACAAGAAAGCTGGGGAGGGACTTTTGAGGGTGTCAGGGAGTGATAGGACTGGGGGGAATGGAGAAAAAACCTAGAAATGGGTAGATTCAGATTGGATGTCAGGAAGAAGTTCTTCCCCATGAGGGTGGTGAAACACTGGCACAGGTTGCCCAGGGAGGTGGTGGAAGCCTCATCCCTGGAGGTGTTTAATGTCAGGCTGGATGTGGCTCTGGGCAACCTGCTCTAGTGCCCATGGCAGGGGGCTTGGAACTGGATGATCCTTGAGGTCCCTTCCAACCCTAACAATTCTATGAGTCCCACTCTTTCCAATCCTTTTACTTTCCTTTGGGGAGGGGTGTGAAATCTTATTTCTGTCTGCTCCTAAAACTATGACACATCTGCAGGCAGCCTCACCCCCTCCTTTCCCAGGCTGTCCCCAGATAGCACTGTCAAGGCCAGATACTGAAGCCAGCACCACATTTCACAGCTTCTCACAGTGTCACAGCACATTAGAAGTTGGAAAGGACCTCCAGAGATCATCCAGTCCAAACCACCACCAGAGCAGGATCACTCAGGGTAGCCTGCACAGGAATGCATCCAGGCAGGTTTTGAACGTGTCCAGAGAAGTTCTCTGTCATTTTGGGGTGCATGTGGCCAGAAGCAGCAGGTCACCAAGAGGAGTGTGTGATGTTTGAGCTTGTCCAAGTAGACAAAAGAAAGAGAGGTCACTTCTGCAAAGTCTGTGCTCAAAGCACAGACTGGCCTCTCCTCCCTCCCTGGCCATAGGATCCTTCAGGGATACCTCAGGAAAGAAAGTGTTAGAGAGGACTTGTGACCATCTGCCTTGTGAGCATCTGAATGGATTATGAGGCCCTGGGCAGCCTGGCCTAGGCGGGGGTGTCCCTGCTGACTGTGGGGAAGTCAGACTGGATGACTTTTGGAGGTCCCTTCTGACCTGGACCCTTCTATGATTCTATGTTAGATTCTGTGATTCTGTGATACTATGATTGATACTATGATTGATTCTGTGATTGATTCTGTGATTCTATGATTGATTCTGTGATTGATTCTATGATTCTATGATTGATTCTATGATTCTATGATTGATTCAATGATTGATTCTGTGGTTGATTCTATGATTGATTCTATGATTAATTCTGTGATTCTATGATTGATTCTATGATTCTGTCATTGATTCTATGATTGATTCTATGATTGATTCTATGATTCTGTTTGATTCTATGATTCTATGATTGTTTCTATGATTCTGTGATTGATTTTATGATTCTATGATTGATTCTTTGATTCTATGATTGATTCTATGATTGATTCTGTGATTCTATGATTGATTCTATGATTGATTCTGTGATTGATTCTGTGATTCTATGATTGATTCTATGATTTATTCTATGATTTTATGATTGATTCTATGAGTGATTCTATGATTGATTCTGTGATTCTATGATTGATTCTATTATTCTATGATTGATTCTATGATTGATTCCATGATTGATTCCATGATTGATTCTATGATTCTAGGTTTGATTCTATGTTTGATTCTATGATTCTATGATTCTGTGATTCTATGATTGATTCTTTGATTGATTCTATGATTCTATCATAGATTCTATGATTGATGCTATGATTCTGTGATTGATTCTGTGATTCTATGATTGATTCTATGATTGATTCTGTGATTGATTCTATGATTGATTCTGTGATTGATTCTGTGATTCTATGATTGATTCTATGATTCTGTGATTGATTCTATGATTTATTCTATGATTTTATGATTGATTCTATGATTGATTCTATGATTGATTCTGTGATTGATTCTATGATTCTATCATTGATTCTATGATTTATTCTATGATTGATTCTATGATTGATTCCATGATTGATTCCATGATTGATTCCATGATTGATTCTATGATTCTAGGTTTGATTCTATGTTTGATTCTATGATTCTATGATTCTGTGATTCTATGATTGATTCTTTGATTGATTCTATGATTCTATCATTGATTCTATGATTGATGCTATGATTCTGTGATTGATTCTGTGATTCTATGATTGATTCTATGATTGATTCTATGATTCTGTGATTGATTCTATGATTTATTCTATGATTTTATGATTGATTCTATGATTGATTCTATGATTGATTCTGTGATTCTATGATTGATTCTATGATTGATTCTATGATTCTGTGATTGATTCTATGATTGATTCTATGATTTTATGATTGATTCTATGATTGATTCTATGATCAATTCTGTGATTCTATGATTGATTCTATTATTCTATGATTGATTCTATTATTCTATGATTGATTCTATGATTGATTCCATGATTGATTCCATGATTGATTCTATGATTCTAGGTTTGATTCTATGTTTGATTCTATGATTGATTCTATGTTTGAGTCTATGATTCTATGATTCTGTGATTCTATGATTGATTCTTTGATTGATTCTATGATTCTATCATTGATTCTATGATTGATGCTATGATTCTGTGATTGATTCTGTGATTCTGTGATTGATTCTATGATTGATTCTGTGATTGATTCTGTGATTCTATGATTGATTCTATGATTGATTCTATGATTCTGTGATTGATTCTATGATTTATTCTATGATTTTATGATTGATTCTATGATTGATTCTGTGATTCTATGATTGATTCTATTATTCTATGATTGATTCCATGATTGATTCCATGATTGATTCTATGATTCTAGGTTTGATTCTAGGTTTGATTCTATGATTCTAGGTTTGATTCTATGATTCTAGGTTTGATTCTATGATTGCTTCTATGATTCTAGGTTTGATTCTATGATTCTATGAGGTGTGGCTTGGCCAGAGAGGGTATGTGTACTTAACCCTCTGGAAAATTCACATTTCCATGCAAAGATTTGGCTGGCAAGGCTGTTCCTGTCCTCTGATGGGCAATGTGGAAAATGATCAAAATGCAATTGCTGTAACTAGAATAAAGAGCAGAACATTCTAAGCCAAATATGCAGCATGATGGGGCTTGGGGGTTTTGTTTCTTTGTTTTTAAACTTTAAATTGTGATGGTTCATTTCAATTAATATAACCTGAATCTTGTGCCATTTGGAAAGCCACAGAGGTTGAGCAGTAAGTGTGCTCATACATGCATATATGCAAGTGTGCATTTCCCAGACCCTTCTGTTCATGGGTTCACAGGATGTTAGGGGTTGGAAGGTACCTCTGGAGATTGTCAAGTCCAACCCCCCTACCAGAGCAGGAGCATAGAATCCAGCACAGGTCTCACAGGAACATATCCAGATGGGTCTGGAAAGCCTCCAGAGAAGGAGACTCCACAACCTCTCTGGGCAGCCTGTTCCAGTGCTCTGTGACCCCCACAGTAAAGAAGTTCTTCCTCATGTTCAGGTGGAATCTCCTGTGCTGCAGCTTGCATCCATTGTCCCTTGTCCCACCACAGGGTGCACCTGAGCAGAGCCTGTCCCCTCCCTCTTGACACTCAGCCCTCAGATTGTTTATAAACATTTATTAAATCACACCTCAGTCTTCTCTTCTCCAGACTAACCAGCCCCAGGGCTCTCAGCCTCTCCTCATTGGGCACATGCTTCAGTCCCTTCATCATCCTGTTCTCCTTAATCATTCTGTTCTGTACCCAGTTAGGCTTCATATCACTGTTGAGTGTCTGTGACCTTACACAGCTGGGCTGGGGAGCTGCCTTCAGCCAGACATTGAGGAGTGTGCCATTAACTGTGCTCCTCCAGCAGGAGCTGGGTGCTGGGAGCCACACATGCTATTACTGGCCTGTAGCTCAGCAGCCACCCCATCAGAAAGCTCCAAGAAAACTAAACAATAACAACTGGGACACTTGAGAATCTTCTTTTTAACTAGTTGCCTTTTTTGTTTGTTTAAAGCATCCCATGAGCAAATCTTGCTGGCAAAGTTTAGAGATGGAGAGGGTGGCAGTGGTCTGATGGTGATCCAGGGTTTGGGTATGCCCTGACTAAGCACAGCACCTTGACACCTCACCAAACATGGAATCATATTCTCACTGAAAGACCTGTGGGATTTAGTAGGATTATAGAATCACAGAATTGTTAGGGTTGGAAGAGACCTCAAGGATCATCCAGTTCCAACCCCCCTGCCATGGGCAGGGACACCTCAAACTACAGCAGGTTGCTCAGAGCCACATCCAGCCTGGCCTTAAAAACCTCCAGGGATGAGGCTTCCACCACCTCCCTGGGCAACCTGTGCCAGTCTCTCACCACCCTCATGGGGAACAACTTCTTCCAGACATCCAATCTGAATCTACCCATTTCTAGTTTTGTTCCATTCCCCCCAGTCCTATCACTCCCTGACACCCCACAAAGTCCCTCCCCAGCTTTCTTGTAGCCTCCTTCAGATACTGGAAGGCCACAATTAGGTCACCTTGGAGTCTTCTCTTCTCAAGACTGAACAACCCCAACTCCCTCAGTTTGTCCTCACAGGAGAGGAGCTCCAGCCCTCTAATCATCCTCATGGCCCTTCTCTGGACATGTTCCAGCACCTCCAGATCCTTCCTGTACCAGGGGCTCCTGAACTTGACACAGTACTCCAGCTGGGGTCTTGAACCCCTCTTATGCATGAGAGCACTCTGGGCTGATGCATTTTTTGTAGACTTGAGCTGAAACGACTGCAAGGCTCTGAGCAGCTGTGGCCCCAAGCACTGCTTCAACACTCCTGATGCAATGCTGTGGGCAGGGCAGGCTCTGGAGAAATCCTGGCATCACTGCAGGCCCTTTTAAGCAGCTCTCACTCTTCTGCTGCCAGATCTCCTCTTAGCATCTGCAAGGAGAACATTTTTTTTTCCACAGTGGGCAAACTGAGTAGAACAGATGCTGCAGAGGGAGGAAAGTATTTCTAGGTAGAAGAACTGCCAGGGCAGAGCAATCGCTAGTTGTGCTATTTTTAATGTCCCTAAAGTGCCCTAAGATGTGTCCAGTTCGGGGCCCCTCAGTTTAGGAAGGAGGTTGACTTGCTGGAGCGTGACCAGAGAAGGGTAATGAAGTTGGTGAGGGGCTTGGAACACAGCCCTGTGAGGAGAGACTGAGGGAGTTGGGGTTGCTTAGCCTGCAGAAGAGGAGACTCAGGGGAGACCTTCTTACTCTCTACAACTACCTTAAGGGAGGTTGTAGACAGGTGGATGTTGGTCTCTTCTCCCAGGCAACCAGCACCAGAACAAGAGGACACAGTGTCAGGCTGCACCAGAGGAGGTTTAGGTTGGATGTTAGGAAGAAGTTCTACACAGAGAGAGTGATTGCCCATTGGAATGGGCTGCCTGGGGAGGTGGTGGAGTCACCATCACTGGAGGTGTTCAGGAGGAGACTTGATGGGGTGCTTGGTGCCATGGTTTAGTTGTTTAGGTGGGTTGGATTGGTTGATGGGTTGGACACGATGATCTTGAAGGTCTCTTCCAACCTGGTCTATTCTATTCTATGCTATGCTATGCTATGCTATGCTATGCTATGCTATGCTATGCTATGCTATTCTACTCTAGTAATTTGGGATTTCCAAGTGAAAACACCTGGCTGTTTCTCACAAAGTCTGCTGGTTTTCCTGTATGTCTTCTATGCACAACTGAAGATAAAACCCCAACACCATGCCTCGTGAGGAGGTTTGTAAGATATGATCCAGGTATAATTTGGAGATTGTTATTTCCATCTCTTGTAACTACTTACAGGCTCTACAAAAGCTTCTATGGGTGATAGATTGGACTTGATGATCTTGAAGGTCTTTTTCCCAGCTGGTTAATTCAGGGATTCTGTGAAGAGGGAGCAAACCTGTCGAGCAGAAGTAAAGCTGCAGTGTTTGAGCTAATAGCGGTAGGTCTGGCCAAAATTTTGTGTCTGGCTTTTAGAGTCTGAGTCTTGCAGGCAGTGAGTCATCTGGAAGAGCTTGGAATATTTTTAGGTATGTTTTTTAAATGTTATATTCCTTGAAATGCATCTGAAGCTGGAAGCAGAGCAACTGGACCAGGCATTCACACCACAGAAGAAAGGCTGCTGGATCCCAGCAGCCAGCAGTGCCTCTGGGTGAGAGAAGCCCTCTGAGCACCACCACCACAGCTGTGCACAGCACTGCCAGTCCCCCTGCTGCTGGCGGCAGTGCCACTGGAACACAGCTTGCTTCGTGGGTGCATCCTGGGTTGCATCAAAAGAAGCATAGCCAGCAGGCTGAGGGAGGTGATTCTCCCCCTCTGCACCACTCTGGTGGGACACCACCTGGAGGACTGTGTCCAGTTCTGAAGCCTCTATTACAGGAAGGATCTGGAGGTGCTGGAAGGTGTCCAGAGAAGGGCCAAGAGGATGAGCAGAGGGCTGGAGCTGCTCCGCTATGAGGACAGACTGAGGGAGTTGGGGTTGTTCAGTCTGGAGAAGAGAAGGCTCTGAGGAGACCTAATTGTGGCCTTCCAGTATCTGATGGGGGCTAGAAGAAAGCTGGGGAGGGACTTTTGAGGGTGTCAGGGACTGATAGGACTGGGGGGAATGGAGGAAAACTAGAAATGGGTAGATTCAGATTGGATGTTAGGAAGAAGTTGTTCCCCATGAGGGTGGTGAGAGACTGGCACAGGTTGCCCAGGGAGGTGGTGGAAGCCTCATCCCTGGAGGGTTTTAAGACCAGGCTGCATGAGGCTCTGGGCAACCTGCTGTAGTGTGAGGTGTCCCTGCCCATGGCAGGGGGGTTGGAGCTGGATGATCCTTGAGGTCCCTCCAACCCTAACATAACAAGAACAAGAGGACACAGTCTCAGGCTGCGCCAGGGGAGGTTTAGGTTGGAGATTAGGAAGGAGTTCTACACAGAGAGAGTGATTGCCCATTGGAATGTGCTGCCTGGGGAGGTGGTGGAGTCACCATCACTGGAGGTGTTCAGGAGGAGACTTTATAGGGTGCTTGGTTGCATGTTTTAGTTGATTGGGTGGTGTTGGATGATAGGTTGGACACAATGATCTTGAAGGTCTCTTCCAACCTGGTCTATTCCCCTTCCCTTCCCTTCCCTTCCCTTCCCTTCCCTTCCCTTCCCTTCCCTTCCCTTCCCTTCCCTTCCCTTCCCTTCCCTTCCCTTCCCTTCCCTTCCCTTCCCTTCCCTTCCCTTCCCTTCCCTTCCCTTCCCTTCCCTTCCCTTCCCTTCCCTTCCCTTCCCTTCCCTTCCCTTCCCTTCCCTTCCCTTCCCTTTGTATCATTCTATGGGTGATAATGGAGTTATGCTGCTAATCCATGCACAGAACAAACAATAGAAGGCCCAGATTCTCTCCAGCTCCCAGAGAGTCAAGTGCAGGGGCATTGTAAATTATATATTTGAAATCAAGTGGCATTGATGGGAGGTAAGTGGATACCAACCTAAAATTACAATAAAAAGGATAAATAACAGAAAGAAAAGCAGTGTGCGCCTCAGCTGACTAATGGCAGCGGTACCAAAAAGGCAGTTTGCCCTTAGGCTGTCTGTCTTTGCTTCCTTTCCATGACTTAGAGATTTGGCCTTTGAACTGCTGTGCACACCTGGACATAGCAGGAAGCCAATATTAGATACCCAATTTTTCAAGCACTTTCTAAAGCTCTAATTTTGTCAGTTGCTTAAATGGGGATTTCTGGAGAGGAGAGAGACAGTGATTTAATGTTTTGTTGTCTTTTACCTGTTTTGATCACTTCAGAGCTGCCTGCTCACTAGTACAACATTTGGCTAACTACAAACATTCCAAACATTGTTGAGAAGGCAGTTTCTCTCTGTCCTGTTGTAGTAGATTGCTATTTTCATTTTTCTTCTTGTTCTTCTTTAATTGGTTTTCTTCTAATTCACAGAATTGTCAGGGTTGGAAGGGATCTCAAGGATCATCCAGCTCCAACCTCCCTGCCATGGGCAGGGACACTTCACACTACAGCAGGTTGCCCAGAGCCACATCCAGCCTGGACTTCAAAACCTCCAGGGATGAGGCTTCCACCACCTCCCTGGGCAACCTGTGCCAGTCTCTCACCACCCTCATGGGGAACAACTTCTTCCTAACATCCAATCTGAATCTACCCATTTCTAGTTTTGTTCCATTCCCCCCAGTCCTATCACTCCCTGACACCCTACAAAGTCCCTCCCCAGCTTCCTTGTAGCCCCCTTCAGATACTGGAAGGTCACAATTAGGTCTCCTCAGAGCCTTCTCTTCTCCAGACTGAACAGCCCCAACTCCCTCAGTCTGTCACAGTATCACAGTATCACTTAGGTTGGAAAGGACCTCGAGGATCATCGAGTCCAACCTATCAACACAGACCCCATGCCTAGACCATGGCACCAAGTGCCACGTCCAATCTCCCCTTGAACGCCTCCAGGGTCGATGACTCCACCACCTCCCTGGGCAGCACATTCCAATGACGAACGACTCACTAGGTGAAAAACTTCCTCCTCACCTCGAGTCTAAACCTCCCCTGGTGCAGCTTGAGACTGTGTCCTCTTGTTCTGGTGCTGGTTGCCTGGGAGAAGAGGCCAACCCCTTCCTGGCTACAACCACCCTTCAGGTAGTTGTAGAGGGCAATGAGGTCACCCCTGAGCCTCCTCTTCTCCAGGCTAAACAATCCCAGCTCCCTCATAGCTGTCCTCATAGCAGAGCAGCTCCAGTCCTCTGCTCACCCTCGTGGCCCTTCTCTGGACACATTCTGGCACATCCAGATCCTTCCTATAATAGAGGCTCCAGAACTGGACACAGTCCTCCAGGTGGAGTCTCTCCAGAGCATGAAGATTCCCCTCCTGTTGTCTTGAGGCTAGGTGCAATAGCTTCATCTGGTGACCACGAGTCCTTGTACTGGTAGAGACAGCAGTCAGCCTGTACTGTTGGTCCATGCCAATCATGATTTTGTAGATCACGGAATCACAGAAACATTCAGGTTGGAAAAGAGCCTCAGGATCACCAAGGCCAACCCAGAACCCTACTCTACAAGGCTCACCCCTAAACCACAGCCCCAAGCACCACAGCCAAAACACCATTATACACATCCAGGCTTGGCGTCCCACCAGAGCAGAGTAGAGGGGAAGAATCACCTCCCTGGACCTGCTGGCTCTGCTTCTCTTGATGCAGCCCAGGATGTGGATTGGCTTTCTGGGCTGCAAGTGCTCACTGCTGCCTCATGTTGAGCTTCCTATCCACCAACACCCCCAAGTCCTGTTCTTCAGGGCTGCTCTCAAGCCACTCACTGCCCAGCCTATATCAGTGCCTGGGGTTGCCCAAACATACCTATGGCAGATATGTCTGGTTTTCCCATTTATGTGTCTTGCACAGAGAGAAGGTGTGGGGGGAAAAAAAGCTGTAGTTTATTTTCCACTAGCACAACTGCTTCCAAGTTTCTAGTGGACTCTTTTCTAAGGAATTACTGTCTTCTTTTAGCAGTCAGGTATCATGGACTTCGACTTGAAACTTCTCTGACATGGGGGACTGCTTCCCTGGTGGAAACTTTGTGCTCATGCTGGCACTGAAAGCAAAGAGGTGGAAAATTTGCATGCAGAAGGTTGGTGTTGTTTAAGAGAAAGAGTTATGTTACACTGTGTGCTTTGAGGAATGATTTTTTTTTGTTCTTCATAAGCTTCCCAGCCATATTCTTCTGATGGCCAACTATCTCTCAAAGAAAAGGAAAACAAGCAGTGGGGAAGCTCTGAAGACAAAGCAGCAGCATTTAGTGTCTCTGGAACAAGTAGCAAGTTAAATCACATCAAAGCCAGCCCTTGCTATTTTTAAGGAAACACTTTCTAAGAGATTAAACAGAAGCAGGCAAACTTCAGCCAAAATATTTGAGGAACTTTGCATAAGAAATTTCTCTGCTTTTCACTGTAGTGTTTGACCCCTCACTTAAACCATCTCTGCTACAGGGAGCAGAAAGCTGGCAAAAGTGTTTATAAACAGCCCCTGGGGCATTCCTGGAAATACAGACTAGAGACAAATTTAACCTCAAGTCTTTCATTAATCTCCTCCTTTCATTGCTTTTAAGGAAAAACCTCAAAAAAATGTCTCCTTCCTCAATGCCTTCCTCGGGTTTTCATTATCCAAGTGCCTCAGGGTCCCTATTTTCCATCCTCTTTTGAAGAGGGTGCTTTTAGGACACCAGTGGGAGGCTGAGCTCCTTCCCCACAGCCCTCCTTGCTGGTCCCAACGAAGGGAAAAGCCCAGCTCACACCAGCATCTGGTATTTGGATGAGGCACTTAGTGCCATGGCTTAGTTGCTTAGATGGTGTTGGGTGATAGGTTGGACTTGATGATCTCAAAGGTCTTTTCCAACCTGGTTAATTCTATTCTATTCTATTCTATTCTATTCTATTCTATTCTATTCTATTCTATTCTATTCTATTCTAGTCTAGTCTAGTCTAGTCTAGTCTAGTCTAGTCTATTCCATTCCATTCCATTCCATTCCATTCCATTCCATTCCATTCCATTCCATACTATTCTATTCCATCCCATCCCATCCCATCCCATTCCATCCCATCCCATCCATCCCATTCCATTCCATTCCATTCCATTCCATTCCATTCCATTCCATTCCATTCCATTCCATTCCATCCCATCCCATCCCCAGAACTACCAGAGCTCCTGAGTGGTTCCTATGTCAGAAGTTACATTGATCCACTTAACAATGAGAAGTGAGTGTTCCAGGGAGAGGTGGGTTTGGGGTTTTCTTTCATTCCAGTGTACCTTTGAAATCAGTGGGAGTAGGAATAGATTCTATTCTATTCTATTCTATTCTATTCTATTCTATTCTATTCTATTCTATTCTATTCCTATTCTATTATTCTATCCTGTTCTATTATTTTATCCTATTCTATCTCTATTATATTCTATTCTTCTATTCTATTCTATGCTATGCTATTCTATTCTTTCTATTCTATTCTATTCTATTCTATTCTATTCTATTCTATTCTATTCTATTTCTATTCTATTATTCTATCCTGTTCTATTATTCTATCCTATTCTATTATATTCTAGTATTCTATTCTATTCTATTCCATTCCATTCCATTCCATTCCATTCCATTCCATTCCATTCCATTCCATTCCATTCCATTCCATTCCTATTCTATTATTCTATCCTGTTCTATTATTCTATCCTATTCTATCTCTATTATATTCTATTCTTCTATTCTATTCTATACTATGCTATTCTATTCTATTCTATTCTATTCTATGCTATTCTATTCTTTCTATTCTATTCTATTCTATTCTATTCTATTCTATTCTATTCTATTCCTATTCTATTATTCTATCCTCTTCTATTATTTTATTTTATCCTATTCTATCTCTATTATATTCTATTCTTCTATTCTATTCTATGCTATGCTATTCTATTCTTTCTATTCTATTCTATTCTATTCTATTCTATTCTATTCTATTCTATTCTATTCTATTCTATTCTATTCCATTCCATTCCATTCCATTCCATTCTATTCCTATTCTATTATTCTATCCTGTTCTATTATTCTATCCTATTCTATCTCTATTATATTCTATTCTTCTATTCTATTCTATTCTATGCTATTCTATTCTATTCTATTCTATTCCTATTCTATTATTCTATCCTGTTCTATTATTCTATCCTATTCTATTATATTCTAGTCTTCTATTCTATGCTATTCTATTCTTTCTATTCTATTCTATTCTATTCTATTCTATTCTATTCTATTCTATTCTATTCTATTCCATTCCATTCCATTCCATTCCATTCCATTCCATTCCATTCCATTCCATTCTATACCCTTCTATTCCATTCCATTCCATTCCATTCCATTCCATTCCATTCCATTCCATTCCATCCCATTCCATTCCATTCCATTCCATTCCATCCCATTCCATTCCATTCCATTCCTCCCAACTCAGTGCTGAGGAGGCTGCAGCAGGCCACACAGAACAGTACTCAAAAAAAAAACCAACCTAAAGTAGCATCTTTATTTTATACATAAGTGTCAGTCCAAGAAGTTTATTCCATAAGAGCTGTTTTGTCTACAATATATTATGTTGCTTCAAGCTGATGCAGAAGGTCCATACATTATAGTTTTACTCTGTTTACAATACATGATGGTGCTGCCTGAATGCACCTTTGAAGTGCATTTTTAATGCACAGCACTTCTCCAAGCTGCAAGGCCAAAAAATACCATGGAATTCAGCTGTCCAGCTTTTCAATCAGGCAACTGATTTGTTGTATTTGTTGGTTGTTTTGTTGTGTTGTTGGCTGTTGGGGTTTTTTCTTAGTGAAAAGTCTAAATAGAGAAGAAAAAAAAAAAACAAAGTGAAGTGCACCTTTGTGGTAGCTTTAGGCTGGTGCCTAAAGGAAAGTTTTCCACAGATTGAACAGAAAGTGATAGAATGTAAATAAATTACCATTAGATGTAAAAGGGGAGGTAATGATAAGGTCTAAATAATCCCATGGGTCAGATAACTAAGATAAGGTTAGTTGTGCAAGCTAACTTTCTCTCTCTCTTCAGTCCCTGTGCTCTGGCAGATGCTACCTGGTGCTTCAGCACCAGAACAAGAGGACACAGTCTCAAGCTGTGCCAGGGGAAGTTTGGGCTGGAGGTGAGGAGAAAGTTCTTCACTGACAGAGTCGTTTGCCATTGGAATGTGCTGCCCAGGCAGGTGGTGGAGTCCCCATCCCTGGAGGTGTTCAAGAGGGGATTGGACGTGGCACTTGGTGCCATGGTTTAGTCATGAGCTCTGTGGTGACAGGTTGGACTCAATGATCTTTGAGTCTCTTCCAACCTTGGTGATTGTGTGATTCTGCTGGCTTGCTGACCTTGGCTGTGTTCCTTTGTTGTGGTTAACTCCTAACAGCCTCCTCTCTGCTCTTCTCTCTCTTTTACCTTGTATGGGGGGGAAGACAGTGTGAGGGGGAAGCCATTGGTAACCCCCTGGTTTTGTCCAGGGGGGAGGTTCTTGTGCTGTTTATAAATGCATGTCAAGATTGTACATTTGGTACAGATCCACTGCATTCCATATTTCTAGATTGTGGTTTTGCCTGTAAACACAGCTTCAGTCTGCTTTCAACGGAGCTGTTTTATGGTGGGGGAGAGAGGAGGCAGCTCAGGGGAGACCTTCTTGCTGTCTACAGCTACCTGAAGGGAGGTTGTAGAGGAGGAGGCTCAGGGGAGACCTTCTTGCTGTCTACAACTACCTGAAGGGAGGCTGTACAGGAGGAGGCTCAGGGGAGACCTTGCTCTCTACAACTCCCTGAAGGGAGATTGTAGCCAGGTGGGGGTTGGTCTCTTCTCCCAGGCAACCAGCCTGCTGGCAATTTATTGTTGGGGGAATTTTCAACCCATTCTTACTGGTCTCATGCCAGTAAGGCCACATCTTTCTTGTACAGGATACAGAATACAGAATTGGGGGTAACTTCAACCCACCCCAACCTTTCTTCCTGTCTTAGGGAAACGAAATCTGTGCCCATTGGAATGACTCAGGTTAGAATCTGCAAGGTTTTCTGCTTGACTCTTACCAGTTCTTTGGAGAATATTTGCAGCTCTATAACAAAAAAAAAAACAGCCCCAAAACCTTAAAATAAAAGGCCACAAAGGAAGTTTAACTGAAGTATAGTACAAAACACCATTGAAAGCACTGAAAGAAGCAGCCCTATATAATCAGGAGATAGGAGCACTTGGAAAACAACTTTGAAAATAATAATAATAATAATAATAATATTAATAACAAAAAAGGCATAGTAAAATATCAGCTCAGTGGGTTTATAAGGCAGCTAATAAAATTCCAGCCAGGACTCTTGACTGTAATGACCAGAGGTTTAACATTCAATCCACCAGAGGTTAATGAAGGCTCTGAACTCTGTGTAACACGACCCCTTGCAGACGCTGGAGTTCACCAGATGTAATTGGATTCGGGTGGGACCTGCCTCTCCTCGGCCCTTTTCGGCGAAGGCGTGTGCTGCCGGTGCTTGCTGCCTGATGGCCTCAGGGCGCTCAGACTGCTGGCTCCATACCCTGGAAAAATTATCCAGTTCAAGAGAAGAGAAACCACAGAACCGGGATCATGCTCCACGGCTAGTATTTCAAGTGGAAACAGTCTCTGCTGGCTGAACAAAGGGGTTTGCTCTGCCTCACACAAGCACTTGCCCCTCTGCACCCCACCCCGGGATGGATGAGGTGCTGCCAGGTGGAGAGATGCTCTCCCCTCACCAGGGAGCCCACAGGATCACAGGACGTTAGGGTTGGAAGGGACCTCTGGAGATCTTCGAGTCCAACCCCCTGCCAGAGCAGGACCACAGAATCCAGCACAGGTTGCACAGGAACACATCCAGACAGGGCTGGAAAGGCTCCAGAGAAGGAGACTCCACAACCTCACAACCTCTCTGGGCAGCCTGCTCCAGTGCTCTGTGACCCTTACAGTAAAGAAGTTCTTCCTCATGTTGAGGTGGAACCTCCTGTGCTGGAGTTTCCATCCATTGCCCCTTGTCCTATCCCAAGGCACAAGTGAGCAGAGCCTGTCCCTTCCTTCCTGACCCCAACCCCTCAGATATTTACAAACACTAATCAGATCCTCTCTCAGACTTCTCCTTTCCACACTAAACAGCCCCAGGGCTCTCAGCTTTTCCTCCTCAGGCAGTGCTCCAGTCCCTTCAATATCCTTGTAGCCCTCCATTGGACTCTCTCCAGTAGAACCCTGTCCCTCTTGAACTGGGGAGCCCAGCATTGGATGCAATATTCCAGCTGTGTTCTCACTAGGCACATTCCAGCATGTCCAGATCCTTCCCGTAATAGGGGCTCCACAACTGGACTACCTGATGGCCACTTTATTCCTGCTACAGGCAAGGATGTTGTTGGCCTTCTTGGCCACCTGGGCACACAGTTGGCTCTTTTTCAGCCAGCTGTCCAATGGCATCCCCAGGTCCTTTTCTGCTGGGCAGCTCTCCAGTCACTCTTCCCCAGACCTGCAGCATTGAACAGGGTAGTTGTGACCCAAGTGGAGGACCCAGCACTTGTCCTTGTTAAACTTCCTGTGATTGATGTTGACCTACTGGACCACCCTGTCCAGATCCTTCTGCAGAGCCTTCCCACTTCTAACCAGATAAACACTGCCACCCAATTTGGTGCCATGATGCTGAAAAGGCTCTCAAAGCAGTCAGTTTTATATAGCAGTGGATTTGTAAGACCCCTGATAGGGACTCTGGGGGTTTGTTTCTCACTTACTTTTATTGCAGTGTCTCCCATGCCAGCCTTCTTTGCAGTGGCATTTGTTGGGCTCGGTGCAGGTGCCATACAGGCCACAGCCAGGTTCACAGACAGCTGTAAGAAAATGAGCACACATGGTTGATGTCTTGAAAAGACAGAGCTGTGTGTTTGCTTTCCCTTCTGTTCCTCACAATGGGTTGGTCCTGGCATGGCCTGGGGTTCTCACACTACATTGCATGGCCTGGGGCTCTCACACTACATCTGTGCCTTTGCACCAAGTGCACCTGAAACAGTTCATCCCTCCTTCACCTGCAAGGTCTGGCTTGGTCTTTGACAGAGCAAAGTAGAACCAACAGCAGGACTGAGTGCCTGCCAGAACCAGCAGGAGAAGGAGGGTAGCACCCAGCATCCCTCTCCCATAGTGTTCCATATAGATTTTCACACTGCAGTGCATTGGCATTTTATTAGTTATTGATCTATTACTCAGCTGCTGCTTTACAGACACTCAAGAGTACATCACAGCCTTTGGGGATGCTTTTGTCAGAAATGGTTTTGGTTTCATAATTCCTTTCAGTCTGGTGTAAGCTGTATGCCTGGAAAGTAAATTAACCTGAATCAGGTGCTCCTGCTCTGGCAGGGGGGTTGGACTGGATGATCTTTTGAGGTCCCTTCCAACCCCTCACATTCTGTGATTCTGTGAGTTACTTTGACAGCAGACAGTTAGCACTGGTGTAATGTAAGAAGACACTGTGCAGCCAGCTTGATGCTCCTACAGCAAGGACTGATGGAGAGATCACAGATTCACAGAATGTGAGGGGCTGGAAGGGACCTCGAGAGATCATCCAGTCCAACCCCCCTGCCAGAGCAGCATCACCTAGAGCAGCTCACACAGGAATACATCCAGGTGGGCCTGAATATCTCCAGAGAGGGAGACTCCACAACCCCCTGTGCAGCCTGTTCCAGTGTTCCATCACCCTAACAGGGAAAAAATTTTTCCTCCTGTTTCCATGGAACTTCCTCTGCCTCAGCTTCCACCACTGCCCCTTGTGCTGCCATTGGGCACCACCCAGCAGAGCCTGGCTCCAGCCTCTGGGCACTCACCCTGCACATCTTGATCAACATGAATGAGGTCACCCCTTAGTCTCCTCCCAGCTCCCTCAGTCTCTCCTCATAAGGAAGAAGCTTCACTCCCTTCATCTTTTTTGTGGCCCTTGTTGGTACTTACGCTTTGAACAGAGGTCTCCCTGGTAGCCTTTGGAGCACTTGCATTTATTCTTACCAGTACACTTGCCTCCATTTCGACAGGGCTGGTGGCATTTACCTAGACATGGAAAACATGGTAACAATGGTCCAGGGGAGGTTTAGACTGGAGGTTAGCAAGAAGTTCTTCTCAGAAAGAGAGATTGGCCATGGGAATGTGCTGCCCAGGGAGGTGGTGGAGTCACCATCACTGGAGGTGTTTAGGAAGAGACTGGATGAGGCACTTGGTGCCATGGTTTAGTTGATGAGATGGTGTTGGGTGATAGGTTGGACTGGATGATCTCAAAGGTATTTTCCAACCTAGATAATTCCATTCCATTCCATTCCATTCCATTCCATTCCATTCCATTCCATTCCATTCCATTCCATCCCATTCCATTCCATTCCATCCCATTCCATCCCATTCCATTCCATTCACTTACTGGAGACAAGTGTCTGAGAACCCTGCCTTGTGCCTGAAAACTTCATCAGATGCTGGTGTTAAGAGTGTGCACTAC
The DNA here is from genome assembly GCF_026170545.1 of Melanerpes formicivorus. Lineage (NCBI taxonomy): Eukaryota > Metazoa > Chordata > Aves > Piciformes > Picidae > Melanerpes > Melanerpes formicivorus. The sequence goes on from NW_027142406.1 coordinate 3,022,534, forward strand.
AGATCCATTGAGAAGATTCTGCTGCAAGTTTGTATTTCCAATTGATATGAATCCTTCTGCTTTGAAAATATGACATTAACTCAGCACAGCCAAAGCCTGTGTGGCCATGCAGATTTTTGTCACTCAGACTGAAGATTTCTTCATGCAACCAGTCAGTGTTGCCTCCTGCTCTTCTCCTCACCCTTTGGTAGGGAGGCAGCACTTGCCAGGCTTTGTGTTTGCAAAGAATCAGAGAATCAGAGAATCAACCAGGTTGGAAAAGACCTCAGAGATCATCAAGTCCAACCTATTACCTAATACCTAACACCTCCTGACAACTAAACCATGGCTTCAAGTGCCACATCCAAGCCTTTTTTGAACACCTCCAGGGATGGTGACTCCACCACCTCCCTGGGCAGCACATACCAATGGCAAATCTCTTTCTGGGAAGAACTTTCTCCTCTCCTCCAGCCTAAACCTCCCCTGGCACAGCTCGAGACTGTGTCCTCTTATTCTGCTGCTGGGTGCCTGGCAGAAGAGACCAACACCCTCCTGGCTACAACCTCCCTTCAGGTAGTTGTAGAGAGCAAGAAGGTCTCCCCTGAGCCTCCTCTTCTCCAGGCTAAGCAACCCCAGCTCCCTCAGCCTCTCCTCAAAGGGCCTCTCCAGGCCTCTCCCCAGCTTTGTTGCCCTTCTCTGGACACATTCAAGTGTCTCAATGTCCTTCTTAAATTGAGGAGCCCAGAACTGGACACAGGACTCAAGGTGTGGCCTAACCAGTGCTGAGTACAAGGCAGAAAGAGTTCCCTGCTCCTGCTGGCCACACTGTTCCTGATACAGGCCAGGATGCCATTGGCCTTCTTGGCCACCTTAGCACACTGCTGGCTCCTGTTCAGCTGCTCTCAACCAGTACCCCCAGGTCCCTTTCTGCCTGGCTGCTCTCAGCCACTCTGTCCCCAGCCTGTAGTGTTGCATGGGGCTGTTGTGAGAGTGATTCAAACCCAGGAGGCACAAGCAGAAGAAAATCTGGTGGCATCCTAGAGATGCTTGAAGCAATAGGATGCTGAGGATCTGATAGATATGGTCACTTCCTGCAGACAATACAAAGATTGTCTGGGGCCTGTCAGCTTGTAACAAAAGGCAGTGGAGCACTATGATGCTGTGGCTGGTGCCATGAGGGCTGTTCCACACCACAGCTCAGAAACTAAAGGCACATTTAAAAAGGAAGCATCTTTGGTAACAGTAATTAGAACTGGCAGACATCCTTCAAGGCTTTTGTTTCAGAGATTACTTTCCCTCATATTCAGACTTTGCCAAAGAAAAGAGGCTGGGTCTGACAGCACTGCTGTAGGCAAGTTTGTTTGGCCCTGGCTGGGATGGAGGAAGTCTACATCAGTGGAAGACATCCACACTCCATTTCCTGCTTGGACTAATTCACACCAAGTGCCTTATTTAAACTTAATGAATTTGGTTCACAGTACATTAGAGGTTGGAAGGGATCTCCAGAGATCATCCACTCCAACCCCTCTGCCAAAGCAGGATTATCCATGGTAGTCTGCACAGGAATGCATCCAGGTGGGTTTGGAAAGGCTCCAGAGGAGACTCCACAACCTCCTTGGGCAGCCTGTTCTAGGGCTCTGTCATCCCCACTGCAAAGAAGTTTCTCCTCATGTTGAGCTGAAACCTTCTCTGTTCAAGTTTGTATCCATTGTTTCTTGCCTTATCACTGCACACCAACAAAAAGAGCTTGGCCCCCTCCACTTGACACCCACCCCCCAGATTTTTATAGACATTTATTAGATGCCCTCTCAGTCTTCTCTCCAGACTAAACAGCCCCAAGGCTCTCAACCTCTCCTCATCAGGCAGTGCTCCAGTCCCTTCATCTTCCAGGTAGCCCTCCATTGGACTCTCTCCAGCAGATCCCTGTCCCTCTTGAACTGGGGAGTCCAGAACTGGATGCAATACTCTAGGTGTGGTCTCACCAGGGCAGAGCAGAGGGGGAGGAGAATCTCCCTGGATCTGCTGGACACACTCCTCTCAATGCACCCCAGGATCCCATTGGCCTTCTTGGCCACAAGAGAAATATTTAGCACTAATATTTACCTGAATCTGTGAGCAAACAAAAATTGGAACCTGGAGCAGCAAACTGCTTCCTTTCCCTTCCTCCTTCCCCCCCTCCTCCCCCCCCCCCCAAAACAAAAATGATGTTAATTGAGACCTGCACATGATAATTTAAACATTAACACTCTCTTGCTATGAGGAAAAACCTCAGCAAATGACTGCACTCATCTCCTGATCACCAACTGCCCCCTTGGGAGCTCAATATCCCAAGCCAATGCCTGCCTTTTTTCTGCGCATGTGTGTATTGTCAATATAAAAAGAAGGATTTGCTTCTAAAGTGCTCCTGTACTCTGCACTGGTTAGGCCACACCTTGAGTCCTGTGTCCAGTTCTGGGCTCCTCATTTTAAGAAGGACATTGAGACTCTTGAACATGTCCAGAGAAGGGCAACGAGGCTGGGGAGGGGTTTGGAGCACAGCCCTGTGAGGAGAGGCTGAGGGAGCTGGGGTTGCTTAGCCTGGAGAAGAGGAGGCTCAGGGGAGACTTTATTGCTGTCTACAACTCCCTGAAGGGAGGTTGTAGCCAGGTGGGGGTTGGTCTCTTCTCCCAGGCACCCAGCACTAGAACAAGAGGACACAGTCTCAAGCTGCACCAAGGGAAGTTTAGGCTGGAGGTGAGGAGAAAGTTCTTCCCAGAAAGAGTAATTGGCCATTGGAATGTGCTGCCCAGGGAGGTGGTAGAGTCACCATCACTGGAGGTGTTCAAGAGGGGATTGGATGTGGCACTTGAAGCCATGGTTTAGTTGCCATGAGGTGTTAGCTATTAATAGTAATAAAGTAATAGGTTGGCCTTGATGATCTTTGAGGTCTTTTCCAATCTATGGTTCTATGGCTCTATAACTATTTTAATAACACCGAAACAAACCTTCATAACCAGCCAAAGGAATAAAGGGTGCTGAAGAGAATCTCTGCAGAAGCACAATTTCCCCACAGAAGCCTCTAGGTGCGGGGAACCTTTAGGTATTCTCACATGAAAGCATTTGGATTGCAAGCACTTAATGACCACAAGGAGCAATGCTGAGGAAATCCAGGATTTTTCCTAGCTCCTACAGTAAATCCGGAGAACGTGGGTCAAGGGGCATGGCACTGACTTCCACAGAGCTGCATTAGGCAAGCATTCAGCTCAGCACAGCTCAATTAACTTTGGGCTGAGGCATTTCACAGGATGGAGCAAAGAGTAGTAACTGCATTCAGTTTTGGGCTTCCCAGTTCAGGTGGGACAGGGATCTGCTGGAGAGGGTCCAGCGGAGGGCTACGAGGATGATTAGGGGACTGGAGCACTGCCTGCTGAGGAGAGGCTGAGGGACTATGGTTTAGTTAGTCATGAGGTGTTGGGTGATAGGTTGGATTGATGATCTCTGAGATCTTTTCCAACCTTACTGATTCTGTGCTTCTATGATGATTCTGTGATTCTATGACCTGGGGCTGTTTAGTCTGGAAAAGAGAAGACTGAGAGGGCATTTAATCAATGTTTATAAATATCTGAGGGCTGGGGGTCAGGAGGGAGGGGATAGGGACAGGCTCTGCTCAGTTGTGCCCTGTTATAGAGCAAGGGGCAATGGATGTAAGCTGCAGCACAGGAAGTTCCACCTCAACATGAGGAGGAACTTCTTTACTGTAAGGGTCCCAGAGCACTGGAACAGGCTGCCCAGAGAGGTTGTGGAGTCTCCTTCTCTGGAGACTTTCAAAGGCCTGTCTGGATGCATTCATCTGTGACCTGAGTTAGATTGTATGGTCCTGCTCTGGCAGGGGGTTTGGACTGGGTGATCTCTTTGGGTCCCTTCCAACCCCTGACATCCTGTGAGCCTGTGAACTGTCTCTGAGAAATGGCAAAAAAAGCAGCAAAACAGCTGGTGACAAAAGTGGGGGAGGAATCCCAAACAAAACAAACCTCTCTGCACTCACAAGCTGAAGCACTAATTAGAGACAATGCATAGAAGTATAACTGGGGGAGGGGGGGGAGAAATCTGGAAGGCTGTGAATGCTTTTTAGTGCTGTAGACTGGGGTCCAGACCATTTCCCAGAAGCCTTACAAAGTGATTCAACTCTTTGACAAGCACTCAAAATCCTTTCAAAAAAACTATGTTTCAAACCTCACCAAAACCCAAACAAGGAGAACTTAGCAGTTCTCACAAGATGGATTTCTGCCTGCTGAAAGGTTTTTGTCCCCTTGTTATTTCAAGACTCCCTTGACTAAATGTAGCTTGGCCCTGGATCTGAGAGAAGAAACTGAGTTGAGTTTCTCTTCTGGTTTTTCTAAGCCTTGACTAGAATTTCCTGCAGTCTGCCACTGCTGTGCTGGCAGTGGAGCAGCATCCAGAGGTGGTTTGAGCCATCAATCATGGTCTACCAACTGCCATCCCAGCTTGCCTTGGGACAGCAACTTCATAGCTTTCATTGCTCTCATCAACATGATCCAGGTTAGCTCTTAGTGTAATGTGGTGGGTTGAAATGGCAGAACAGGAGCCAGCAGTGTGCTAAGGTGGCCAAGAAGGACAATGGCATCCTGGCCTGCATCAGGAACAGTGTGGCCAGCAGGAGCAGGGAAGTCATTGTGCCCCTGTACTCAACACTGGTTAGGCCACATCTTGAGTCCTGTGTCCAGTTCTGGGCTCCTCAGTTTAGGAAAGATGTTGAGATGCTGGAAAGTGTCCAGAGCAGGGCAACAAAGCTGGGGAGGGGTCTGGAGCACAGCCCTGTGAGGAGAGGCTGAGGGAGCTGGGGTTGCTTAGCCTGGAGAAGAGGAGGCTCAGGGGAGACTTTCTTGCTGTCTACAGCTTCCTGAAGGGAGGTTGTAGCCAGGAGGGGTTTGGTCTCTTCTCCCAGGCAACCAGCAGCAGAATGACAGGACACAGTCTCAAGCTGTGCCAGGGGAAGTATAGGCTGGAGGTGAGGACAAAGTTCTTCCTAGAAAGAGAGATTGGCCATTGGAATGTGCTGCCCAGGGAGGTGGTGGAGTCCCCATCCCTGGAGGTGTGCAAGAGGGGATTGGATGTGGCACTTGGAGCCATGGTTTAGTTGTCCTGAGGCGTTGGGTGACAGATTGGACTTGATGATCTCTGAGGTCTTTTCAAACCTGGTTGATTCTATGACTCTATGAAATTTCCCCCCAAACATAGATTGGACACGATGATCTCAAAGGTCTTTTCCAACCTGGTCTATTCTATTCTATTCTATTCTATTCTATTCTATTCTATTCTATTCTATTCTATTCTATTCTATTCTATTCTTTTCTGTAACAAAATTTTAAAGGCATAGCCTGAACCTGCCACAGATACTATGATCTTCATTTTTATTACTTCTTTCTTTCTTTCTTTTTGTTCAGGTACAGGTTTCCTGCCTGTATTCTAGTGAATTTGATTTGAGTTGCCTTTGCAAGAAGCCAAAGTCAGCTGTACCTACCCCACGCAGCTTGAGCCCCTTGGACAGATCAGTTAAATGTATTAATCTGAATTACACATCTTGTAATATCAGATGGAATGGAATGGAATGGAATGGAATGGAATGGAATGGAATGGAATGGAATGGAATGGAATGCAATGGAATGGAATAGAATAGAATAGAATAGAATAGAATAGAATAGAATAGAATAGAATAGAATAGAATAGAATAGAATAGAATAGAATAGAATAGACCAGGTTGGAAGAGACCTTTGAGATCATCGAGTCCAACCTATCACCCAACATCATCTAATCAACCAGGACATGGCACCAAGCACCCCATCCAGGCTCTTCCTAAACACCTCCAGTGATGGTGACTCCACCACCTCCCTGGGCAGCACTTTCTAATGGCCAATCTCTCTTTCTGGGAAGAATTTCTTCCTAACATCCAGCCTAAACCTCTCCTGGCACAGATTGAGACTGTGTCCTCTTGTTCTGGTGCTGGTTGCCTGTGAGAAGAGACCAACCCCCACCTGGCTGCAATCTCCCTTCAGGTAGTTGTAGAGGGCAGTGAGGTCTCCCGTGAGCCTCCTCTTCTCCAGGCTAACCGCCCTCAGCTCCCTCAGCCTCTCCTCATACAACTTGTGCCTGTGACCTCTCAAGGTCCCTTCCAGCCCCTGACATTCTGTGATTCACAGCAGGGGAAGCTCTTCTCACAGCATCCTTTTAGAAGCTTTAAGCCAAGAAAGAACAACCCAAGTGTATGTTCTCAAACCCAAAGTGCTGATACCCTATTATAAAGTGTGAGAAACTATGGAATTAATCCAGTTTAACAGAGCTGGGAGAAAGCCCTTCTTTTACTGAGATCAAACACTTGACTGCTTACCTCCCAGGTCTGCTTCAGCCTAGCCATATCTCCACCCCCCCCATCTTTACCCAGTGCACTTAGATCAACCATGAGCTGAAATATTTTGAACTGCTTTGAAGCTAAACTTCTGAAATCAGCAAGCCCTTTGATGTTTGTGACATGGATTTTCATGTTGCCATGTGAACACAACTTAACAGCTTACATGAAAGCTCTCCACTCTTAGAGTTCACTCCAAACCTTTCATTCCCAACTTAGAGCAGCCCTTTTGGAGATGTATGCTCAGACCCATGCTGCTGTGCCCAAGTGTGATTGCCTTGGTGCTTGAAAATAGCTCTTCCACATGGGCTTGGCACAGCAGCACATCTGCCTGCCACTCATTACCACTTGCAGATGTACAGCTTGAGGGTTATTACCAACCCCATTTATGAGTAAATCATAGAATTGTCAGTGCTGGAAGAGATCTCAAGTTCCAACCCCCCTGCACAGGGACACCTCACACTACAGCAGGTTGCCCAGAGTCACATCCAGCCTGGACTTCAAAATCTCCAGGGATGAGGCTTCCACCACCTCCCTGGGCAACCTGTGCCAGTCTCTCACCACCCTCATGGGGAACAACTTCTTCCTAACATCCAGTCTGAATCTACCCATTTCTAGTTTTTGTTCAATTCCCCCCAGTCCTATCACTCCCTGACACCCTAAAATGTCCCTCCCCAGCTTTCTTGTAGCCCCCTTCAGATACTGGAAGGCCACAATTAGGTCTCCTCAGAGCCTTCTCTTCTCCAGCCTGAACAACCCCAACTCTCTCAGTCTGTCTCCAAGCTAAGGTGTGACAGGGTCTAGCAATGAGTCAGGCTTATTAGTAGGAAATCATTTGGAGGGATGTGGCATCTGACTTGCTGAGGACCCCAAAGTGCCTGCTCACTCTCACTCTGACCCCAGCAGAGGGGTCAGACATGCAGACATGGGAAGAAGCTGATGTAAGTGGTGACAGGTTGGACTCGACGATCCTCGAGGTCTCTCCCAACCTTTGTGATACTGTGATACAAGTGAATGTAAGCATATGGAGATGCTACTCACTAATTTCACACTGGTCTCCTTCATAGCCTGAAGGACAAATGCATTTTCCCAGGTAGAAACACGTTCCTCCATTGAAGCAGGTTGTTGTACAGTTTGCTGAAACAAATAGAACATGAATGGATTAAGTCACTAACTATGGACTCAGACTGACTTGACCTTAATGTTTTCTGCTGCTCACTGTAAATAATCATTGGATAGATTGTAAAATGTTGCCTTAGTATCTTTTCATTTGGTTTACAAAGGGAGACTGAAAGGTGTTTGTTCCTGCATAATGCTTTCCCCCAGGCACACACACACAAGTCAGCACAGAAAGAGGAACAGAAAGGTGTTCAAGAGGGGATTGGATGTGGCACTTGGTGCCATGGTTTAGTAGTCATGAGGTCTTGGGTGGCAGGTTGGACTTGATGATCTCTGAGGTCTTTTCCAACCTTATTGATTACAGGATTCTATGATTCTAATTGAATAATACTGCAATGTGCTCTCCAACGGCAGTCTGTGTTACATCTTTCTTAGTCCTGGTATGTAAAGATCATCAAAGGATCTAATCACTATTGTTATTGGAAATGATCAAAGGAGCACAACCTAGGACTGGAAGTTACTTTACTGCAGTTCTCAATTAAGACCTTGACTAGGAAGAAATCTTTATAGGCCTTTGTTGTATAGTGACATAGAAGATAGAATCATAGAATGGTCTGGGTTGGAAGGGACCTCAAAAGGTCATCCAGTCCAACCCCTTCTGCAGTCAGCAGGGACATCCCCAACTAGATCAGGTTGCCCAGAGCCCTGTCAAGACTCACCTTGAATATCTCCAGGGATGGGGCCCCCACCACCTTCCTGGGCAACCTGTTCCAGTGCTCCACCACCCTCATGGCAAAGAACCTGTTCCTAACATCCAATCCAAATCTGCTCTTCTCTAGTTTGAAGCCATTGCCCCTTGTCCTGCCACTGCAGGCCTTTGTAATGCTGTCTGTCTCAGCTTTTCACCAGCCAGCAGGGAATCATATTAATTCTTCAAGACATTGGGAGCATTTCATCACTGTGCAGTTGTGAAACATCTTTTAGAATGCAGTGAAAGACTCAAGGATCAGACACAAGTCATTGACCACAACAGTTTGCTCAAGCTTCTCTAAAAGCCTAGGAAGCATCCCATATGCTGGGACATTTCTCATTTAGTCTGGAGATGAGAAGTCTTCAGTCTGGAGAAGAGAAGGCTCCGAGGTGACCTCATTGTGGCCTTCCAGTATCTGCAGGAGGCTACAAGAAGGCTGGGGAGGGACTGCTCAGGACCTCAGGTAGTGATAGGAATAGGTGGAATGGAATGAAGCTGGAGGTGGGGAGATTCAGGCTGGAGGTGAGGAGGAAGTTCTTCCCCATGAGAGTGGTGAAGCCCTGGAATGGGTTGTCCAGGGAGGTGGTTGAGGCCCCGTCCCTGGAGGTGTTTAAGCCCAGGCTGGCTGAGGCTCTGGCCAGGCTGATCTAGTGTGGGGTGTCCCTGCCCATGGCAGAGGGGTTGGAACTAGATGATCCTTGTGGTCCCTTCCAACCCTGACTGATACTATGATACTATGATTTAGTCTTTCCCTCATCTATCTCTGCAGTAATAAATGCAAGGTGATGTTCTGCAATCTGCTCCACAATGTGCAGGGCAGCTACATCTCTGCAGGAAACTGCTTGGTTGTTCTACTTGGTAGCCTGAACTGTTCTGAGCAACTGATTATTTCTTTTCATCCTTCCTGAGCCACAATGTGGGAACACAAAAATGAATGGCCTGCTTATTTTCAACTGTGTCCAGATGCACCAAGTTCATGCACTAAATAATTACTAAGACTAATTTTACTCCAACTAGAATTCAGAGTCATTTTTTTTCCCCCCTAGGCCAGAAGCACAAGTGCATTTTGTGGTAGGTCCTACAACTTTCAGTGGATCAGCTAAAGTGATTAGCTAAATCACCTTTCACAGAGCTGGTGTGCATGGATGCAGGCACATCCAGCTGAGAAAGCTTTGCAAATGCCTACACTCCTCAAGCAGCTGGTGGGCTGTGCTTGAGCAGCTGTTTGAAGCTTAACAAAACTTCCACAGCTACCTTAATTCATCACTTGCCTGATTTTCCAAAGTCCACTTCTAGAGGGATCACAGGATGTTAGGGGTTGGAAGGGACCTCTGGAGATCATCAAGTCCAACCTCCCTGCCAGAGCAGGACCATAGAATCCAGCATAGGTCACACAGGAACACATCCAGACAGGGTTGGAAAGGCTCCAGAGAAGGAGACTCCACAACCTCTCTGGGCAGCCTCTTCCAGTGCTCTGTGACCCTTACAGTAAAGAAGTTCCCCCTTATGTTGAGGTGGAATCTCCTGTGCTGGAGTTTCCATCCATTGCCCCTTGTCCTATCCCAGGGCACAAGTGAACAGAGCCTGTCCCTTCCTTCCTGACACCCAGTCCTCAGATATTTACTGCCAGGTATTAGTTCCCCTCTCAGTCTTCTCCTCTCCAGAGTATACAGCCCCAGGGCGCTCAGCCTTTCCTCCTCAGGCAGTGTTCCAGTCCCTTCATCATCCTTGTAGCCCTCCTTTGGACTCTCTCCAGCAGATCCCTGTCCCTCTTGAACTGGGGAGCCCAGAACTGGATGCAATATTCCAGGTTGGGCCTCACCAGGGCAGAGTAGAGGGGGAGGAGAACCTCCCTTGATCTGCTGGACACACTCCTCTCAATGCACCCCAGAACACCACAGGGAAAGTAATGCAGATGAATAAGGAGAGACTGCTGGATCTGGAGCTTGGGGGGGTTTAGGTAGCAGATACCTTTGTCACAGTTGATGCCATAGAACCCTGGAGGGCAGATGCAGAGGCCGGGTGTGATGCAGAGTCCACCGTTCATGCAGCGAGGAGCACACAAGGCTGAGGAGCAGGAATAACAGAAGAAAGACCATTGCTGGGGTGATAGCAACTGGCAGCTTAAATGCATGGCACAGAGACTCCTTAAGCTACTTTTCCTTCAGCTAAATAGAATATCACCTTTGCAAAGCATCTCTGTTTAGTGGATTAAATCAATTACATCTCTGGCTTGTATCGCACTATTTGTATACAGCATGGCTAAAGCAGTGAAGACTAAGTTGACATCTGCTTCCATATCACAGAATGGTAAGGGTTGGAAGGGACCTCTGAGGGTCGTTTAGTTCAATCCCCCTGCTAAAGCAGGTTCACCTAGATCAGGTTACACAGGAACACATCCAGGTGGGTTTTGAAAGGCTCCAGACATGAAGACTCCACAACCTCTCTGAGCAGTCTGTTCCTGTGCTCCATTACCCTCAGTGTAAAGTTTTTCCTAGGTGGAACTTCCTGTGTTCTAGTTTATGCCCCTTGCCCCTTGACCTGTCACTCACTGGGCACCACTGAGAAGAGCCCAGCCCCATCCTCTTGACACTTGCCCTTTAGATATTTCCAAGCATTGATAAGATCCTTTCTCAGAGGTCTCCAGGCTAAACAGCCCAGAACATTCAGTCTCTCCTAGTAAGAGAGATGCTCCAGTCTCCAAATTATCTTTATAACCCTTCATTGGACTCTCTCCAGTAGGTCCTTGTCTCTCTTGAACTGTGGAGCCCAGAACTGGACACAACATTCCAGATGTGGCCAAACAAGAGTAGAGCAGAGGGGGAGAGGGACGTCCCTCAACCTGCTGGTCACACTCTTAATCAGGCAAATAGAAATTGCCTCTTGTACATTTTCATGTCAAGCAGAGGAGGCCAAAGTGCCCACCTACACTCTGGACATCTAAATTCCCCCCAGAGGAGTCTCTTCTGTAGTGCTGTAGCTGGTGCTGCAGCTCTGCAGGCAGGACTATCTCTTTAAGGGCTGCACTTACAAGTGTCAGCAATCCAGTAGGGTTCCTTGGCAAGCTGTCCAAGGAACCCTCCCTTCTCCCTCTGCATACTGGTAGAATAGAATAGAATCAGCCAGGTTGGAAAAGACCTTTGGGATCATCAGGTCCAACCCATCACCCAACACCATCTAAGCAACTAAGCCATGGTACCAAATGCCTCATCCAGTCTCTTCTTAAATACTTCCAGTGATGGTGACTCTACCACGTCCTAACACCCAGCCTAAACCTCCCCTGGCACAGCTTGAGACTGTGTCCTCTCATTCTGCTGCTGGTTGCCTGGGAGAAGAGACCAAACCCCTCCTGGCTACAACCTCCCTTCAGGTAGTTGTAGAGAGCAAGAAGGTCTCCCCTGAGCCTCCTCTTCTCCAGGCTAAGCAACCCCAGCTCCCTCAGCCTCTCCTCACAGGGCTGTGCTCCAGACCCCTCCCCAGCCTTGTTGCCCTTCTCTGGACACATTCAAGTGTCTCAATGTCCTTCTTAATTTGAGGAGCCCAGAACTGGACACAGGACTCAAGGTGTGGCCTAACCAGTGCTGAGCACAGGACAGAATGACCTCCCTGCTCCTGCTGGCCACACTATTCCTGATACAGGCCAGGATGCCATTGTCCTTCTTGGCCACCTTGGCACACTGCTGGCTCCTGTTCAGCCTACTATCAACCAGTACCCCCAGATCCCTTTGCATGAGTTTAGCTACCTACTTTAGGCAATGGAAGCCTGCTGTGTGGCCAAGTTGGTAGTCATGCTGCCCTGCACGTTCCCCACGACCTTCTCCAGAGCTCCTGCATGAGGTCAGGTAGGGGCACAAGATCTTGTGAAACTGCCAGTCCTGTTCCTCATGCACCTTTGTCCTCAGCTGACTGGCAAACCCTCCTGAGCATGGCCATGGGGCGAGCAGTGGCCACAGGCTCCTCCCAGCAGAGATCTGGAGGGGTTGTTTGTGAAGGATAAGAGAGTTTCTTAAACATGCAAACTGCCATGCCTGCCGGTCTCCAGGCCAGAGAACAGTCCCTAATCCTTTGTACTTAGTATTTTGGATGCAGCCAGAGTGCCTGGGAGTGAATGGGAATGAGAATAGGATGCCCATGGGGATGGTTTGCTACATCTGTAGCCACCCCAGGAGAGCCACTGGGAGATGAAGAAGGAAAACATAGGAAGGAGAGCTAGTTTCCTCACCAAGTCACTCTAATTTTCTGGTCCTTTGCTTCTGGAAATGTTGCTGGGGGCTATTAGTCATTAATGGAAGAGGGAAAGAGATTTTTTTCTTCATTTTCCCATTTTCATTGTCAGTCTGCCTCCAAATTAGATCTTATCTCCAAATAAACAAATGCAGATCAACTAAGCCCTGTGCTTTGCTTCCCAGCTAGTCCTCATTAGCAGAATGTGACTGAATCTTTTTGCCAGATGAGTCCCCTGTGAATAAAGATCCCTGAACTATTGTGCCAGTTTTTGCTAAAGGCAATCTCCTGGAGATAAAACCTTTTTCCTATAAGCACTTAATGTTTCCATTAGAGTGCAGATGATAATAGCAATTCTCTTCCATGTGTGAACTCAAAACATATGAACCCTGCAGAACAGGCCAGACCCATTTTTAGGAGAGGCTGCAAAGCTGCAGCTAGAGTTTTAGAATAGAATAGAATTAACCAGGTTGGAAAAAGATCTCGAAGGTCATCGAGTCCAACCTCTCACCCAACACCATCTAATCAACTAAACCATGGCACCAAGTGCCTCATCCAGGCTCTTCATAAACACCTCCAGTGATGGTGACTCCACCACCTCCCTGGGCAGCACATTCCAATGGCCAATCTCTCTTTCTAGGAAGAACTTCTTCCTAACATCCAGCCTAAATTACCTCCCCTGGCACAGCTTGAGACTGTGTCCACTCGTTCTGCCACAGGTTGCCTGGGAGAAGAGACCAATGCCCACATAGCTACAACCTCCCTTCAGGGAGTTGTAGACAGCAAGAAGGTCTCCTCTGAGTCTCCTCTTCTCCAGGCTAAGCAACCCCAGCTCCCTCAGCCTCTCCTCGCAGGGCTGTGTTCCAAACCCCTCCCCAGCTTTGTTGCCCTTCTCTGGACACCTTCCAGCATCTCAACATCTTTCCTAACCTGAGGAGCCCAGAATTGGACACAGGACTCAAGGTGTGGCCTAACCAGTGTTGAGTACAGGGCACAATGACCTCCCTGCTCCTGCTGGCCACCCTATTCCTGATGCAGGCCAGGATGCCATTGGCCTTCTTGGCCACCTTGGCACACTGCTGGCTCCTGTTCAGCCTACTATCAACCAGTACCCCCAGGTCCCTTTCTGCCTGGCCCGATCTCCATTCTCTCAACCTTTTGTTGAGGTTCTGGTAAAGAAGACAGTTGGGAAGATGGTTTTACCATTACCTTTCTCACAGTGTGGTCCATAAAATCCATCTGGGCACTCACAGATGCGTCTTTCGTTGCAAAAGCCTCCGTTCCTGCATCCTCCTGGACACTCCGCTTCATAAAATACAACAACAATCTCAGCTGAGTGTTCTGCACCTCTTGGTTGGATTGATGCATTCCTTTGACACAGCACTAGAAACATTTGCTGATAGACAGGCCAATCCTGACTGTGTCAGCTTACACCCATCCCTGGAGGGGCTGAAAAGAACCCAGCCCCAGGTGGACAAAGAAACCTGACCCAGGTGGGCAGAGAGGCTTGGTTTTGCTGGGTCAAGGTCTAGTCCCTCCCCTTTCCTGTCCAGCAAGCCTATTTAATTTTAATCTGGTGGGTTGAAAATTGCCCCCAGCATTAAATTTGCCAGACCAGCCCAGTTGGAAGCAAATGAAGCTGTATTTACCAGCAAAACTACAATCTACAGTGGAATGCAATGAATACGTACCAAATAGAATAGAACAGAATCAACCAGGTTGGAAAAGACCTTTGAGATCATCGAGTCCAACCTATCATCCAACACCATCAAATCAACTAAACCATGACACCAAGCGCCTCAGCCAGTCTCCTCTTAAACACCTCCAGTAATGGGGACTCCACCACCTCCCTGGGCAGCACATTCCAATGGCCAATCTCTCTTTCTAGGAAGAACTTTCTCCTCACCTCAAGCCTAAACTTCCCCTGGTGCAGCTTGAGACTGTGTCCTCTTGTTCTGGTGCTGGTTGCCTGGGAGAAGAGACCAACCCCCACCTGGCTACAACCTCCCTTCAGGGAGTTGTAGAGAGCAAGAAGGTCTCCCCTGAGCCTCCTCTTCTCCAGGCTAAGCAACCCCAGCTCCCTCAGCCTGTCCTCACAGGGCTGTGCTCCAGACCTCTCCCCAGCCTCGTTGCCCTTCTCTGGACACGTTCAAGCATCTCAATGTCCTTCTTAAACTAAGGAGTCCAGAACTTCCAAATTGATTCCAGACTGCTGATTTTGTGATTTTTACTTCTCCTTTCTCCCTACCAGGATAAAAAAGGGAGAGGGGAGGCAATCCAAATATGTTCCATTTGGGCTTTTGGACTCTGGGAAAAGCTTAAATTACAGCACTGACAGAAAGGGAAGTTCAGCTGAGACCTCCTCAAGAGAAATCAGTTGCTTTCTTGGTAGTTAACAAATAGAGGTTTCATCACATGCTCAGAAAAATGCACAATGTGCTTGCTGACAAACTGAATTCCCATTGCTCTGCTGTTCTTTGCAGGCATGAGCAATCATAGAAGCATAGAATGGTCTAGGGGAGAAGGGAACTCCAAGGGTCATCTAGTCCCCACAGACAGCAGGGACATCCCCAACTAGACCAATGTGGATAGTCTGCTCCATCCAGCAGTTTCTCCCCTGCCTGAAAATGAGCAGGCAGCTCAGAGCAGGTCTTGCACTGCTGGTTAAGCCTGCCCTCAGTATGCAGGACCAGTTTCAGTGTCTGCCACCTCAAGCAGACTGCACTGCAACTTGCATTTCACTAATTACTACAGCTGGTACTGCTGAGGTGACAGAGTGATGAAATCTGTATTCAAATGAGAGAGTCAGCTTCAAGGCTACATGAAAACAAAAAGAAAGGAAGATGAAAGCATTCCTGCACAGTGGTCCTATATCTTCATCCCACTCTTATCTGTATCTCAACTGCTGATGAAACACTAGTGGGTAAAGGCATTTGGCAACACTGTCTGACCAATACCAAGGACCAGATACCTCTAGGTACCAGCACCAACCTCAAAACATCTTATAATACTATGATAAGTCCACCAAACATGAGGTCAACTAAATTGAATCCTATGGAAACCCTGATACAGATAAGCCTGAGCTATGGACTGAATGTAGACATGATGGCATCCTGTTTTGTTGATTTTCTAACAGTGCTGTAAACTTATGTGACTGACAACAGCTGCCACCAGTATTCTCACCTCTTTTAGAATCATAGAATTGTTAAGGTGGGAAGGGACCTCAAGGATCATCTAGCTTCAACCCCCTGCCATGGGCAGGGACACCTCACACGACAGCAGGTTCCTCACAGCCACATCCAGCCTGACCTTAAAACCCTCCAGGGATGAGGCTTCCACCACCTCCCTGGGCAACCTGTGCCAGTGTCTCACCACCCTCATGGGGAAGAACTTCTTCCCAGTCAATCTGAATCTACCCATTTCCGTTTTTTTTTCCCACTCCCCCTAGTCCTATCACTCCCTGACACCCTAAAAAGTCCCTCCCCAGCTGGAAGGCCACAATTAGGTCTCCTTGGAGCCTTTTCTTCTCCAGACTGAACAGCCCCAACTCTCTCAGTCTCTCCTCATAGGAGAGGTGCTCCAGCCCTCTGATCATCCTCATGGCCCTTCTCTGGATGCCTTCCAGCACCTCCAGATCCTTCCTCTAATAGGGGCTCCAGAACTGGACACAGTACTCCAGGTGAGGTCTTATCAGAGCACAATAGAGTGGGAGAATCACCTCCCTTGATCTGCTGGCCACACTTCTCTTGCTGCAGCCCAGGCTCTGGTTGGCTTTCTGGGCTGCAAGTGCTCACTGCTGGCTCATGTTGAGCTTCTCCTCCCCCAGCACCCCTAAGTCCTTTTCTTCAGGGCTGCTCTCAAGCCAGTTCCTGCCCAGCCTATATCTGTGCCTGGAATTGCCCCAACCCAGATGCAGGACCTTGCATTTGGTCTTGTTAAACCTCTTGAGATTGGCTTGGGCCCAGCTCTCCAGCCTGTCAAGGTCCCTGTGGATGGCATCCCTTCCCTCCACTGCCTCATCAGGAAGTGCTGGCATCTACCATCCTGTGCAACAAGCACTGTGGTAAAGGCTTTTTGATCTTACTGCTTTCCAACGCTGTACTCTAGGACTCTTTCTGGAAATGCTTCTCTCTTTGTACCTGAATGCAGAGCTGCTATTCATTACAGAAAATGAATGCTTAAATACATGCTATTTCAAACAGAAAACCATGAAAGCCTCTTTTGTGTGTGCCACGTCTTAGTCACAACAAACCCTCTCCTCAGCCACAAAATTGCTCCCTTGCTCCCCTCACTTCCTCTGGCAAGAGCACTTCTGGATGAGCAAGAATGGCCAGAAACAGTAACCAGAGCCCTGGCAGGAGGAACTGGAGCTCTTTGCCATGAACAATATCTTTTAGAGGAGGGAAACTCATCCCTACTCTAACACCAACCAGTCCAGTGGCATCCTGGACTGCATCAGGAATAGTGTGGCCAGCAGGAGCAGGGAAGTCATTCTGCCCTGGACTCAGCACTGGTTAGGCCACACCTTGAGTCCTGTGCCCAGTTCTGGGCTCCTCAGTTTAAGAAGGGCATTGAGATACTTGAACGTGTCCAGAGAAGGGTAACAAAGCTGGGGAGGGGTTTGGAGCACAGCCCTATGAGGAGAGGCTGAGGGAGCTGGGGTTGCTTAGCCTGGAGAAGAGGAGGCTCAGGGGAGACCTTATTCTGTCTACAACTCCCTGAAGGGAGGTTGTAGCCAGGTGGGGGTTGGTCTCTTCTCCCATGCAACCATCACCAGAAGAAGAGGACACAGTCTCAAGCTGTGCCAGGGGAGGTTTAGGCTCAAGGTGAGGAGAAAGTTTTCCACTGAGAGAGTTGTTAGCCATTGGAATGTGCTGTCCAGGGAGGTGGTGAAGTCACTGTCCCTGGAGGTGTTCAGGGGGGGACTGGATGTAGCACTTGGTGCCATGGTTTAGTAGTCATGAGGTGTTGGGTGACAGGTTGGACTTGATGATCTTTGAGATCTTTTCCAGCCTTATTGATTCTATGAGCCAGCAGTGTGCACTTGCAGCCCCGAAAGCCAACCAGATCCTGGGCTGCATCAAGAGAAGTGTGGCCAGCAGGTTAAGGGAAGTGATTCTCCCCCTCTACTCCACTCTTGTGAGACCCCACCTGGAGTACTGCATCCAGTTCTTTTCTTAGCTTCCAATTCCGTGCAAGCCCTTTTGGTTACCCCTTACCTCCTCTGTCTATCTTTTGCCCTGAAGGGGAAAAGGGGGGTGGGGGAGGGGGCAATCCAAATTCTGTCCTGTGGAGTTTTTGCCCTGAACACCTCAAATGGTGATGTCAACCAATCTATGCACCATAAACACTGTGTAATAAGACTTTCTGGATTCATTTGCCACAGTGCAACCAACTGTAATTATGGCTTTAAAGTGAAACAGCAGTGTCTAGGATAAGGCAGTTTTCCCATGTCATGTGCAGTTGTATCAAATGAACCTGTGGCAGGGCTGATGCACAGGGAGATTTTGAATTCCTCTATTAAATCTTCATTCTCACACTTTTTTTTTCCTCTGCTCTTTTTTCTTCAAGCTAATTGGCTGCAGTGCAGCTTCAAAGAGCGAGCAGCAGGAGCAGGAGCCCTTTATTACTTGAAACCTCACTACACCTAAACAGCAAAGCTGCCTGTGTCCTTTGAAGCCTTTGCTGCTGCCAATTAGCCCACAGAAAGTGGAGGGGGGGGAGAAGTGGGCAAGGAAACACAAAGGAAAATGGGGGCTTAATGGAAGCAAAGACCTCATGTATGAAATTGTGAGTCTGATGTAAATACAAGACAGAACATTTGCTATATAGATGTATTTCTGCAACTACCTGAAGGGAGGTTGTAGCCAGGTGGGGGTTGGTCTCTTCTCCCTGGCAACCAGCACCAGAACAAGAGGACACAGTCTCAAGCTGTGCCAGGGGAGGATTAGGCTGGATGCTAGGAAGAAGGTCTTCACAGAAAGAGTGATTGGCCATTTGGATGTGCTGCCCAGGGAGGTGGTGGAGTCACCATCCCTGGAGGTGTTTAGGAAGAGCCTTGATGGGATGCTTGGTGCCATGGTTTAGTTGATGAGATGGTGTTGGTGATAGGTTAGACTTGATGACCTCTAAGATCATTTTCAACTTGGCTAATTCTATCCTATCCTATCCTAATCCTATCCTATCCTATCCTATCCTATCCTATCCTATCCTATCCTATCCTATCCTATCCTACCCTACCCTATCCTATCCTCTCCTATCCTATCCTAGTCTTTTTTCCCCAGTTTGGTTCAAATGGAATGGAATGGAATGGAATAGGATGGAATAGAATAGAATAGGATGGAATAGAATAGAATAGAATAGAATAGAATAGAATAGAATAGAATAGAATAGAATAGAATAGAATAGAATAGAATAGAATAGAATAGAATAGAATAGAATAGAATAGAATAGAATAGAATAGAATAGAATAGAATAGAATAGAATAGAATAGAATAGAATAGAATAGGAGCTGAGAGAAGGAAAAGGGTTAGGAAACATAGCAGATGAACAGCAAATCTACTGTGGCGGTTTTAGGCTATACCTTTAAAATTTAGCTGCAGATTTCAAGCAGAAAAGCAGTAAAATATAAATAAATCACTACTGGGTGTAAAAAGGAAAACAAAAGATTGCTCTAAACAAATTCATTGGATAAATGGCTAGGGTAAAAGGAGCTGTACCATAACAATTGTTCAATTTCCCTTCCATTCCTATTCCTTTTCTCTTCTCCTCTGATCTTGGCTGCTCTGCATCGCCTGGGAGATAACAATGCTTCTGGCTGACCTTGAGACAAGACTAACACTGCCTTCTCTCAGCTCTCTCTCTCTGGTACAGGGGGGTGGGGGAGGTTTGGGGGGGCAGTGGAGCAGCTTCCCTGCTCTTTTGGACCAGGTAGTTTGCTTTGTTATTTGCTAATTGTAAATATCAGTATCACAGTATCACAGTAGAACTTAGGTTGGAAAGGATCTCGAGGATCATCGAGTCCAACCTATCAACACAGACCCCATGCCTAGACCATGGCACCAAGTGCCACGTCCAATCTCCCCTTGAACACCTCCAGGGACGGCGACTCCACCACCTCCCTGGGCAGCACATTCCAATGGCCAACAACTCTCTCTGGGAAGAACTTTCTCCACACCTTGAGTCTAAACCTCCCCTGGCGCAGCTTGAGACTGTGTCCCCTTGTTCTGGTGCTGGCTGCCTGGGAGAAGAGACCAACCCCTTCCCGGCTACAACCACCTTTCAGGTAGTTGTAGAGAGCAATAAGGTCACCCCTGAGCCTCCTCTTCTCCAGGCTAAACAATCCCAGCTCCCTCAGCCTCTCCTCATAGGGCTTGTGTTCAAGGCCTCTCCCCAGCCTTGTTGCCCTTCTCTGGACACCTTCAAGTGTCTCAATGTCCTTCTTAAACTGAGGGGCCCAGAACTGGACACAGGACTCAAGGTGAGGCCTAACCAAAGCAGAGTACAGGGGCACAATGACTTCCCTGCTCCTGCTGGCCACACTGTTCCTAATGCAGGCCAGGATGCCATTGGCCCTCTTGGCCACCTGGGCACACTGCTGGCTCATATTCAGGTGACTGTCAATCAGCACCCCCAGGTCCCTCTCTGCCTGGGAGCTCTCAGCCACTCCGACCCCAGCCTGTAGCTCTGCATGGGATTGCCGTAGCCAAAGTGCAGCACTCGGCACTTGGACTTGTTGAATGCCATCCCATTGGACTCTGCCCATCTGTCCAGTCGGTCGAGGTCCCTCTGCAGAGCCTTTCTACCCTCTAACTGACCAACATCTGCTCCTAAATAATATTGTCAATCCTGTCTATTTGGTACATATTCCTTGCATTCCATTGTAGAGTGTAGTTTTTGCTTGTAAATACAGCTTCATTTACTGCCAAGTGAGTTAGGCAGGCTGAAGTTGATGCTGGGGGAAACTTCACCCCACCTCACCTATGGACAGAGCCAGCTTGACATTCACCATCATTACTGCATGTTGTGTGACCACTTTATTTCCATCTTCTCTAGCCTTCATGCTGAACAGAACATAGGAAAGTCAGGTGACTAAGAGCAGTATTCCAGGATGTTCTCTTTAGTGTTACCTTGCTGACAGGTTTTGAAGAAGATGGCATTCTGAGGAGTCTGGAGAATAATATTGCCCTCTGAATTCATTATGATCACATTCACTTCAAATGCAGCAACCCCATCTTGTTTGCCCAGGCAAGGAAATCCAACCTGAACAACTTGAAGGAGAACAAGAACAGCATTTTAATTTGTGAGCACATATATCTATGCACACCTGAAAGCACACATTCAAAAACCAAATAATAACTGTATATATTTCTGCTGTAGTGCAAGGCCACTGATGGGAACCTGTAATACAGAAAACACAGAGATCACTTCATTTATGGAATGGAATGGAATGGAATGGAATGGAATGGAATGGAATGGAATGGAATGGAATGGAATGGAATAGAATGGAATAGAATAGAATAGAATAGAATAGAATAGAATAGAATAGAATAGAATAGAATAGAATAGAATAGAATAGAATAGAATAGAATAGAATAGAATAGAATAGAAAGAATAGAATAGAATAGAATAGAATAGAATAGAATAGAATAGAATAGAATAGAATAGATCAGGTTGGAAGAAAGGCCAAAGTGCCCACCTACACTCTGGACATCTAAATTCCCCCCAGAGCAGTCTCTTCTGTAGTGCTGTAGCTGGTGCCTCAGCTCTGCAGGCAGGACTATCTCTTTAGGGGCTGCACTTACAAGTGTCAGCAATCCAGTGGGGTTCCTTGGCAAGCTGTCCAAGGAACCCTCTCTTCTCCCTCTGCATACTGGTAGAATAGAATAGAATCAGCCAGGTTGGAAAAGTCCTTTGAGATCATCAGGTCCAACCCATCACCCAACACCATCTCATCAACTAAACCATGGCACCAAGCACCCCATCCAGGCTCTTCCTAAACACCTCCAGGGATGGTGACTCCACCACCTCCCTGGGCAGCACATTCCAATGGCCAATCTCGCTTGCTGGGAAGAACTTCTTCCTAACATCCAGCCTAAACCTCCCCTGGCACAGCTTGAGACTGTGTCCTCTTGTTCTGGTGCTGGTTGCCTGGGAGAAGACGCCAACCCCCACCTGGCTACAACCTCCCTTCAGGTAGTTGTAGACAGCAAGAAGGTTTCCCCTGAGCCTCCTCTTCTCCAGGCTAAGCAACCCCAGCTCCCTCAGCCTCTCCTCACAGGGCTGTGCCCCAGACCCCTCCCCAGCTTTGTTGGCCTTCTCTGGACACCTTCCAGCACCTCAGCATCTTTCCTAAACTGAGGAGCCCAGAACTGGACACAGGACTCAAGGTGTGGCCTAACCAGTGCTGAGTACAGGACAGAATGACCTCCCTGCTCCTGCTGGCCACACTATTCCTGATGCAGGCCAGGATGCCATTGGCCTTCTTGGCCACCTTGGCACACTGCTGGCTCATGTTCAGCCTAAATATTAACCCGTACCCCCAGGTCCCTTTCTGCCTGGCCGCTCTCCAGCCACTCTGACCCCAGCAGATCCAGGAGACTGGAAGTAAAGTAGCACAGAAGTACAGGAGATGAGCTGCTGCTCATCTGCTGCCATTACCCCAACAGTCTACAGCACAGAAAGCAATCTCCAAGCAAACATACTTTTGCTTGCAAACAAGGCAATTACCTATGTAATACAGGCACCCTGGCTGAGATTAGAAATGCTGTGTCCAGCAGGAGTGAGGAGGGGATTGTCCCTTGTTACTCAGCTCTGGGGAGGCCACACCTTGAGTATTGTGTTCAGTTCTGGGCACCTCAATACAAGAGAGAATTGGAGGTGCTGGAGCCAGTGCAGAAGAGGGCAAGGAAACTGTGAAGGGCCTGGAGAATAAATCTGATGAAGGACAACTGAAGGAGCTGGGGATGGTTGGTTTGGTAAAGAGGAGGCTGAGGGAACACCTTCTGGCTCTCTACAGCTACCTGAAAGGAGGCTGTGGAAAGAGTGGTGCTGGTCTCTTCTCACAGGTAATTAGTGATAGAGTAAGAGGGAATGGCCTCAAGCTGCCACTGGGGAGGTTCAGACTGGACATTAGGAAATGTTTCTTTATGGCAAGAATGGTCAGGCATTGGAATGTGCTGCCCAGGGAGGTGGTGGAGTCACCAAGCAGTGACCAGGAATACACCTCTTAGGGCTAAAGTCCAAGGGGACAGGTCAGAAACCTCTTAGCACAGAATCACAGTTGGAAGAGACCTCAAAGATCACCCAGTCCAACCCTTGTCCTAGCACTGAAGGATCAACACTAAAGCATGTCCCTAAGCACCAGGTCCACACGCTGCTTGAACACCCCCACTCCCCACACTAGAAGCATCCCCAGTTTTGGATTTCCCATATGCCCAAACTCCCAGGCACTCAGAAATGCAGAAAATGACCCTCCTGAGCTGGTTCAGAGCTGAAATAAAGTCCCTAAACGCTTTGCATAGCCCTGCCTTTTTATTCTTCTTGGATCATGCTAAGACTGCTTTAAGTGAGCCACAGTCAAAACAAAGCACAGAGCAAAAGTCCCTGGCAGCCAGAACCAAGGCTGTGAGCTCCTGTGGGCTACCAAAGTGCTGAGCAGAGCTGTGGATAGGCAAACCTCAGGTCTGGTCCCATCTTCCCAGATACAGGGTGCAGTTTACACTTGCCTATCACTGGCTGAAAAATAGAGGGAATTACAGTTTAGGCCTTCTCTCTGCCAGCTCTCATCCCACCACCAGACCACAGAATTGCCTCTCCTGCCTCTTTCTGCATCCTCTGGGGGGCTTACACCCAAGGCTGCAGAGAGTGGTTTAGCAGGAGCTAGGGAAATGTAAATAATGTGAAGAGGAACCTGAGGAAACCTAGCTCTTGTATCTCATTTAATTTCAGCTGGAAATTAAAATGCTCTCCTGGGATGTGTAGGATGCACACATGCTCAATCCCTTTTGTTTGGGAGCTCACTTCTTGTTCTTCTGTTCAGGCAACCAAGGCTCATGACATTGTTTCCAGTAGAGACACACTGAGAATAACTCCTGTGTGTCTGCACAGGTCTTCAAGGCCTCAAGCAACTGCTTTACCTGCTTGGTAGATATGAAAAGCCACTACCAAAACCCATGTGCAGTCTCATGGGTGGCATTTCTCAGGGGACATCTCTGAACTACTAAACTCAGCAAGCATGCAGAGTCTGGAGAAGAATGGGAGTCCATGCAGCCCTGCAGCCCAATATCCCTCTCTACCAGCACAGCAGAGTGGGCAAAGAGGAGGGCAAGGAAGCTGGGAAGGGCCTGGAGAATAAATCTGATGAAGAGCAACTGAAGGAGCTGGGGATGGTTGGTTTGGAAAAGAGGAGGCTGAGGGGAGACCTCCTGGCTCTCTACAGCTACCTGAAAGGAGGTTGTGGAGAAGTTGGTGCTGGTCTATTCTCCCAGGTCATTAGTGACAGAACAAGAGGCAATGACCTCAAGCTGCCACTGGGGAGGTTCAGACTGGACATTAGGAAACCTTTTTTCAGGGCAAGAGTGGTCAGGCATTGGAATGTGCTGCCCAGGGAGGTGGTGGAGTCCCCAAGCCTGGCTGTGTTTGCAGGTGGTTTGGCTGTGGTGCTTGGGGCTGTGGTTTAGGGGTGAGCCTTGTAGAGTAGGGTTCTGGGTTGGCCTTGGTGATCCTGAGGCTCTTTTCCAACCTGAATGTTTCTGTGATTCCGTGATCTACAAAATCATGATTGGCATGGACCAACAGTACAGGCTGACTGCTGTCTCTACCAGTACAAGGACTCGTGGTCACCAGATGAAGCTATTGCACCTAGCCTCAAGACAACAGGAGGGGAATCTTCATGCTCTGGAGAGACTCCACCTGGAGGACTGTGTCCAGTTCTGGAGCCTCTATTATAGGAAGGATCTGGATGTGCCAGAATGTGTCCAGAGAAGGGCCACGAGGGTCAGCAGAGGACTGGAGCTGCTCTGCTATGAGGACAGACTGAGGGAGTTGGGGCTGTTCAGTCTGGAGAAGAGAAGGCTCCAAGGAGAACTAATTGTAGCCTTTCAGTATCTGCAGGGGGCTACAAGAAAGCTGGGGAGGGACTTTTTAGGGTGTCAGGCATGATAGGACTGGGGGGAGTGGGAAAAAAAAAATGGAAATGGGTAGATTCAGATTGGACACTGGGAAGAAGTTCTTCCCCATGAGGGTGGTGAGACACTGGCACAGGTTGCCCAGGGAGGTGGTGGAAGCCTCATCCCTGGAGGGTTTTAAGGCCAGGCTGGATGTGGCTGTGAGCAACCTGCTATAGTGTGAGGTGTCCCTGCCCATGGCAGGGGGGTTGGAAATGGATGATCCTTGAGATCCCTTCCAACCCTGACAATTCTGTGATTCTATAATTGGAGGCAGTGAACTTGCCCAAGTGTCTGGAGGCATCAGAAGACAACATGGATCCAAGGAGAGCCTGGACAAGAACCGGCAAGACAATTCTGTAGCCCATGATGGAATATAGAAAAGACAAATCACTTCAGACTCAGGAAGGCCTCCAAGCTGAAGCCAGCCAGAGCTGTGGAGTATTTTTAGACAGGTAGGCAGCTTATAACATCAACAGCACAAACCTGATGCCTTGTGAGGAACTGTTCCAAGCAGAGGGATATTTATGGTTGGATCAGCCATTATGCCTTTATCCAAGGAGCGCAAGGACAAGAACTCGTAGAAGTACTCAGCCTATGAATAAAATACATGAAAATGTGATGTGCATTTTGACTGCACTCATGGAAGCAAACTATTTAGCAAATAAACTCAGCAGAAAAAAAAATAAAATGAATAAACACACTTTTCATTACACCCTTCACTGGATTTGTTTCTCTTATTTCCCTGAGTTCTTCTTCACAAACGCATCAGTGGGACTGGGGCTGCTGGTTGACGGTAGGCTGAACATGAGCAAGCAGTGTGGCCAGGTGGCCAAAAATGCCAATGGCATCCTGGCCTGCATCAGGAATAGTGTGGCCAGCAGGAGCAGGGAAGTCATTGTGCCCTGGACTCAGCACTGGTTAGGCCACACCTTGAGTCCTGTGTCCAGTTCTGGGCTCCTCAGGTTAGGAAAGATGTTGAGATGCTGGAAGGTGTCCAGAGAAGGGCAACAAAGCTGGGGAGGGGTCTGGAGCACAGCCCTGTGAGGAGAGGCTGAGGGAGCTGGGGTTGCTTAGCCTGGAGAAGAGGGGGCTCAGGGGAGACCTCATTGCTGTCTACAGCTTCCTGAAGGGAGGTTGTAGCCAGGAGGGGTTTGGTCTCTTCTCCCAGGCAACCAGCACCAGAACAAGAGGACACAGTCTCAAGCTGTGCCAGGGGAGGTTTAGGCTGGATGCGAGGAAGAAATTCATCATTGAAAGAGAGATTGGCCATTGGAATGTGCTGCCCAGGGAGGTGGTGGAGTCACCATCCCTGGAGGTATTTAGGAAGAGTCTGGGTGAGGCACTTGGTGCCATGGTTTAGTTGCTTAGATGGTGTTGGGTGACAGGTTGGACTCGATGATCTCGAAGGTCTTTTGCAACCTGGTTAATTCTATTCTATTCTATTCTATTCTATTCTATTCTATTCTATTCTATTCTATTCTATTCTATTCTATTCTACTCCACTCCACTCCACTCCACTCCACTCCACTCCATTCCATTCTATTCTATTCCATTCCATTCCATTCCATTCCATTCCATTCCATTCCATTCCATTCTATCATTTTCAGATGATGTCTGTTCAGAGGTTGCGAGTGGCTGCACAGTAATCAGGACACAGCATAACAGCAAGGAAAATGACTCACATGCAGTAGACAAACATTATACAGAAAAGACAGTTTTACAATCCACACTTTCTGTCTGGCAGACCACAAACAAAAATGTATGAACAGTAAGCTAACTCTTACCTTAACTGAGCTAAGTGTGTCTACTGCCTAGAGTGTCAGCAATCAGTGGTAGCCTGCAGGCTGTAAATCCATACCCTCCCTTTGCCTGTGTAGTAATATCCCGATAGTGAACAGCATCTCTGAATACAGAATACAGAATTAACCAGGTTGGAAGAGACTTTTGAGATCATCAAGTTCAACCTATCATCCAAAACTATCTAATCAACTAAACCATGGCACCAGGTGCCTCATCCAGTCTCTTTTTAAACATTTCCTGGGATGCTGGCTCTACCACCTCCCTGGGCAGACCATTCCTATGGCAAATCTCTCTTTCTGGGACAGAACTTCTTCCTGACATCCAGCCTAAACCTCCCCCAGCACAGCTTGAGACTGTGTCCTCTTGTTCTGGTGCTGTGACCGTTTGAGGCTGTCCCCTTAAGAAAGGGAATATGGTGGACGAATGTTTGTAAACGAAAAAGAAGGATCTAAACTAATTTCATTGGTAGATTGGGAGGAAGCACCTTCTGAACTGGGAGTGCAGCAGGGTATCTTGGGCTTTCCTGCACTTTTCCAGTTCAGTCTTGCTTCCCCCTCCCTCGGAAGCAGCAGCTCTCTCTGTGCTGGGCTTTCAGCCAAGGCTTGACCTTGAAAACTGATAAGCTGCAAGGCCTGTATTAACTACTTTCCAATTAACACATAACTGCTTCTAAATTTTTTCTCTTTTCTTTCTCTTTCTAACCCGCTCTGGGGAAAGAAGGAGAGAGGGGAGAGCGGAGGTGGGGAACCCCCCTCAGCAGAGGGGGGAACTCTCATTTCTGTGCTACTTTATGGTATATTTTTGTATATATTGTAAATATTGTAAATTCTGTAAATTTCCCTGCATATCCTACGTTGCTTTGTAAATATACAGCTCCACTGCTTTGCTAATTCAGCTGTGAGTTTTTTTTTCCTTTCCCTTCAAATTTTCTTTCCCTTTACTTTACAGGGGGGAGGGAGGAGGCTTTGTGGCCTTGCCCTTCCAACCCTACGACAGGTGCTGGTTGCCTGGGAGAAGAGACCAACCCCCACCTGGCTACAACCTCCCTTCAGGGAGTTGGAGACAGCAATAAGGTCTCCCCTGAGCCTCCTCTTCTCCAGGCTATACAACCCCAGCTCCCTCAGCCCCTCCTCACAGGGCTTGGTAGAGGGTACAAAACCATCCCACTCAGCTTCTGGTGGTACCAGCAAAGCACTCAGGGGCTAGGTTCATTATGAATTGACCTCATTGCTCTCTACAACTACCTGAAGGGAGGTTGTAGCCAGGAAGAGGTTGGTCTCTTCTCCCAGGCAACCAGCACCAGAACAAGAGGACACAGTCTCAAGCTGTGCCAGGGGAAGTTTAGGCTGGAGGTGAGGAGAAAGTTCTTCCCAGCAAGAGAGATTGGCCATTGGAATGTGCTGCCCAGGGAGGTGGTGGAGTCCCCATCCCTGGAGGTGTTCAAGAGGGGATTGGATGTGGCACTTGGTGCCATGGTCTAGTCATGAGGTCTGTGGTGACAGGTTGGACTCAATGATCCTTGAGGTCTCTTCCAACCTTAGTGATACTGTGAGACTGTGATACTGTAACGTCCACATTCACCCCTCTGTGGGGACAGCAAAGAGACCCCAAAGAGCATGCAGTGGCTACACTCCACATGAGAGTCTTCAGAGGGTGTTGAGTAGGACTGGAGACCATAGAGGAGGACTCACAAACAATAGGGAAGGAAGCAATCAAAGCTTTGAAGGGTGGCTTAAACACATGGAGTAGATGTGGGAGGGGGAGGGACCATGGAGAAAAGCAGTAAAAGCAGAGATGAAAACTGAAGTCTGGGGCAACGTTTCAAAAGACTGCTTTTAATTAAAGACATTTACCTCCCCCCCCCCCCCTTTTCTTTTCCAATACAATATACAATGCCAAAAATATGAAAACAAGCCATAAAGCCACATTGTGAACATTTTTGTTTTCACATAAAACTTGGGCTCAGAGAAATAATTGCATGCCTCCACCACACATCTATAGAACAGCACAGCCAGCGAGTCGAGGCCGTGCTGTCTGTTTCTCATTGGGTAGCTTTGATGTTTGGTTGTACCCAAACCAGGTCCTAATGGCTTGGGATATTAAAACATTATGTTCTTACTATTCTAGTAAACAACAACTAGCAACTAGACCAAATAGCTCCACTCCCACATTCCCATTCCAGCCACCCTGTTGCTGCAGGTCAGCCTGGGAGCCAGAGCCCTGATTTGTAGGGAAGGGACTGGAAATCCTATTTTCTGGAGCTGAAATTCTGCCTGAAGGACAAAGACAAGAAGAAAAATCCACTGTGGGAAAGGGGGCTGATTGCTGCATGAGCCACAACACTCAGTGTCTTTCAAGGAAGGAATTCCTCTAACCAGAGTAGAGGCATAGCAGTGTTTGGTGCCCGAGGCAGGAGGACAGTCAGCTCCCATGTTAGAAAGACGGGAAACTACACTGTACAAGCAGCAGGCTGCTCAGGAGGAAAGCCACACACTGCAACTGGGCACACATCTGATCTCACCATTTCACTACAAAGGTTTGTACATCTGCTGAGCTGACAAAAAAAAATCATGAACTTCTTGAAACGATAATGTCTAAGGCTGGGCAGTGAGTGGCTGGAGAGTAGCCCTGAAGAAAAAGCCTTGGGGGTGCTGGGGGATGAGAAGCTCAACAGGAGCCAGCAGTGAGCACTTGCAGCCCAGAGAGCCAATCCCATCCTCGGCTGCATCAAGAGAAGTGTGGCCAGCAGGTCAAGGGAGGTGGTTCTCCCCCTCTGCTCAGCTCTGGTGAGACCCCACCTGGAGTACTGTGTCCAGTTCTGGAGCCCCTATTACAAGAAGGATGTGGAGGTGCTGAAAGGTGTCCAGAGAAGGGCCAGGAGGATGATCAGAGGGCTGGAGCACCTCTCCTATGAGGACAGACTGAAGGAGTTGGGGCTGTTCATTCTGGAGAAGAGAAGGTTTCAAGGAGACCTTCTTGTGGCCTTCTGGTATTTGAAGGGGGCTACAAGAAGGCTGGGGAGGGACTGCTCAGGATATCAGGTAGTGATAGGACTAGGGGGAATGGAGCAAAACTAGAGATGGTTAGATTCAGATTGGATGTCAGGAAGAAGTTCTTCCCCGTGAGGCTGGTGAGAGACTGGCACAGGTTGCCCAGGGAGGTGGTGGAAGCCTCATCCCTGGAGGTTTTTAAGGCAAACCTGGATGTGGCTGTGAGCAACCTGCTGTAGTGTGAGGTGTCCCTGCCCATGGCAGGGGGGTTGGAACTAGATGATCCTTGACGTCCCCTCCAATATTAGAATAGAATAGAATAGAATAGAATAGAATAGAATAGAATAGAATAGAATAGAATAGAATAGAATAGAATAGAATAGACCAGACCAGGTTGGAAAAGACCTTTGAGATTATTGAGTCCAACCTATCACCCAACACCATCTAATCAACTAAACCATGGCACTAAGTGCTTCATCCAGTCTCCTCTTAAACACCTCCAGTGATGGTGACTCCACCACCTCCCTGGGCAGCACATTCCAATGGCCAATCTCTCTTTCTGTGAAGAATTTCTTCCTAATATCCAGCTTAAACCTCCCCTGGCACAGCTTGAGACTGTGTCCTCTTGTTCTGGTGCTGGTTGCCTGGCAGAAGAGACCAACCCCCACCTGGCTACAACCTCCCTTCAGGTAGTTGGAGACAGCAAGAAGCTCTCCCCTAAGCCTTCTCTTCTCCAGGCTAAGCAACCCCAGCTCCCTCATCATCTCCTCATAGGTCTTGTGGTCCAAACCCCTCCCCAGCTTTGTTGCCCTTCTCTGGACACCTTCCAGCATCTCAGCATCTTTCCTAACCTGAGGGGCAACCCCATAACACTGAAAGTAGACCTTTAAGGAATTATGTTGTCAGAGGTGATGGAGAAAACAAGGACTGAGACAAATGCTGATCTTTGACAGCTGCACACTCTGCATGCACAGAAGTGGTTTGGGGTTTGGCTTGGCTTCAGGAAGCATCCAAGGAAGAATGTGCTCTACTGTTGTGTAAAGACCTTGTTAGAAAAACTCAGGAACTGAGGCAAGGGCCCCTGCAGACCTTCTGTGAGCAGCCCAGGGACTCAGTGCCTTCAGGCAGCAGGTAGCCCTGCACAGCTGACCTTTAACAGCTCCCCATGTGTGCAAAGCCTGCAGTAAAGGGAGGGAATTTCGTTTCAGGCAAATAATTCCATGGTCAGGCTTAACTTTTATGGACTTTTAAATGGCTGCTTTCTATAAATCAGAGGAATTTAAAAGGTTATAAAAATAACGAAGCCCTCTAACAAGTATTGTAGCAAACATCTGCTGGCAGCTGGACTTTAAATTATATACACTTTAAATTCCTGCATGGCTCCCCTCCTCAGCACAAGATCGACTGTGTCAGGAGTTTTCCTGTCATTCAGATGCCATGTTGTGCCTACCTGGGTTTTGTTTCATCTGTAACCAAAGCATTCAAAGGCAGGTGCTTGGTGTTTTCTCCATGAAACATGAATGGGATGGAATGGAATGGAATGGAATGGAATGGAATGGAATGGAATGGAATGGAATGGAATGGAATGGAAATTAATGGAATGGGATGGAAATTAATGGAATGGAATGGAATGGAATGGAGTGGAGTGGAATGGAATGGAATGGGATGGAAATTAATGGAATGGAATGGAATGGAATGGAGTGGAGTGGAATGGAATGGAATGGAATGGAATGGAATGGAATGGAATGGAATGGAATGGAGTGGAGTGGAATGGAGTGGAATGGAATGGAATGGAGTGGAGTGGAATGGAATGGAATGGAATGGAATGGAATGGAATGGAATGGAATGGAATGGAATGGAATGGAATGGAATGGAGTGGAGTGGAATGGAATGGAATGGAATGGAATGGAATGGAATGGAATGGAATGGAATGGAATGGAATGGAATGGAAATTAATGGAATGCAATGGGATGGAAATTAATGGAATGGAATGGAATGGAATGGAATGGAGTGGAGTGGAATGGAATGGAATGGAATGGAATGGAATGGAATGGAATGGAATGGAATGGAGTGGAGTGGAACGGAACGGAACGGAACGGAACAGAACAGAACAGAACAGAACAGAATAGAATAGAATAGAATAGAATAGAATAGAATAGACCAGGTTGAAAGAGACCTTCAAGATCATCATTAGCTACATTAGGTCAGAGAAGTCGGTCCATCTGTGTTCCAAGGTGAAGCATGAAGCAAAATGAGATTAATTTCAACCAAGAGGGGAGGCTGTGGCTGTACTGCACCTACCAGTCTACTGGAGGGGTCTGGCCAGAGTATGAACCTGCATGTCAGTAGCACATTTTGTTACTGCAGAGGAGTGCAGAGGGTGCTGTAACGATGTCTCCTTAGACAAGCAGACAATAAACTGTCTGCCTACAAGGATTTCTTTCTTCTGCCAGGGAAGGCAGCTTTGACTTGCCTGTTAATTGGCCTGTCACAAAGTGAATAAACCATTTTTTTGCATCTCAGAGTGACACTGAAAGAGACTTGCCATCAGACTCAAAAAGCAGTCACAAAGTGTGGGGAATGCCTAACAACACAAAGTGATACTGAAGCACACTGAGAAACACACAGAGACCTGCTGGAGAGAACCCAGCAGAGAGCCACGAGGATGCTTAGGGGACTTGAGCATCTCCCCTGTGAAGAGAGACTGAGAGCCCTGGGGCTGCTGAGTCTGGAGGGGAGAAGGCTGAGAGGGGACCTGATCAATGTCTATCAATATCTGAGGGGAGGGTGTCAAGTGGAGGGGACCAAGCTCTTTTGGGTGGTGTGCAGAAATAAGCCAAGGAACAATGGAGACAAACTTGAACACAGAAGGTTTCAGCTCAACATGAGGAGAAACTTCTTTGCAGTGAGGGTGACAGAGCCCTGGAGCAGGCTGCCCAGAGAGGTTGTGGAGTCTCCTTCTCTGGAGCCTTTCCAAACCCACCTGGATGCATTCCTGTGCAGACTACCCTGGGTGATCCTGATTTTGGCAGAGGGTCTGGACTGGATGATCTCTGGAGGTCCCTTCCAAATTCTAATGTACTGTGAGACTGTGATTTTTGTTGTTAGCCCAGTAAAATACAGAATAATTTACTGCTGAAACATATTAGAATAGAATAGAATAGAATAGAATAGAATAGAATAGAATAGAATAGAATAGAATAGAATAGAATAGAATAGAATAGAATAGAATAGAATAGAATAGAATAGAATAGAATAGAATAGAATAGAATAGAATGGAAGCAGAGGAGGCTAAAGTAACCACCTATACTTTCTGGACATCTAAATTCCCCCCAGAGCAGTCTCTTCTGTAGTGCTGTAGCTAGTGCCTCAGCTCTGCAGGCAGGACTATCTCTTTAGGGGCTGCACTTACAAGTGTCAGCAATCCAGTGGGGTTCCTTGGCAAGCTGTCCAAGGAACCCTCTCTTCTCCCTCTGCATACTGGTAGAATAACATAGAATTGATCAGGTTGGAAAAGACCTTTGAGATCATCGAGTCCACCCTATCATCCAACACCATCTAATCAACTAAACCATGGCACCAAGCACCCCATCCAGTCTCTTCCTAAACACCTCCAGTGATGGTGACTCCACCACCTCCCTGGGCAGCACATTCCAATGGCCAATTATTCTTACTGTGAAGAATTTCTTCCTCACCTGCAGCCTAAAGCTCCCCTGGCACAGCTTGAGACTGTGTCCTCTTGTTCTGGTGCTGTTTGCCTGGGAGAAGAGACCAACCCCCACCTGGCTACAACCTCCCTTCAGGTAGTTGTAGAGAGCAAGAAGGTCTCTCCTGAGCCTCCTCTTCTCCAGGCTGAGCAGCGATGCTGTGAAACTCAGTTCACACAGAAGACAGGATAACCTGGCTGGTTTTCTGTCCCAGCTGCTAAGGATGTGGGAATTAACTGAAGCAGCAGGATTAACAAAAGCAGAGATGCACACAAAAGGGAAAACAGAGCTATTTTGGTGTTTGTGGAACTAGAATCCAGCTAAATGAGCAAGCTCAATAAAAAATGTGTTGTGTGGCAGTGTTAATTACACAATGCTGTGGTGAAATGCGTGCAGCTCTGCAGAGCCTGGTTTCTGTCTGCTCTCTTTGTGTTAAGCAAGCTGTATCAGACTGAAGAAAATCCAGGCACCAGGAGGGAGGCTTTTGGCTGAGTGGATCCCTGCATGCAACTTTCAGCAGTAATCACTTGTGGTTTTAATGGTTATAGAAGAAGGGTAAGAAAAACCACCCTGATTTTGTCAACAGAAGATGACTAACTGGTGCTTAATGTCTCCAGTGTGGCATGTGACTGTAGATGACAGATCAGATCCTCCATCAGAATGATTTAGAAAGCTGAGAAAAGCTATGCAAAGAAAACCCAGATCTTGAAAGGTGACATTAGGCTGGATGTGAGGAAGAAGTTCTTCATAGAAAGAGAGATTGGCCATTGGAATGTGCTGCCCAGGGAGGTGGTGGAGTCACTGTCCCTGGAGGTGTTTAGGAAGAGACTGGATGGGGTGCTTGGTGCCATGGTTTAGTTGATTAGTTGGTGTTGGGTGATAGGTTGGACTTGATGATCTCAGAGTTCTTCTCCAACCTGGTCTGGTCTGGTCTGGTCTGGTCTATTCTATTCTATCCTATCCTATTCTATTCTATCCTATTCCATTCCATTCCATTCCATTCCATTCCATTCCATTCCATTCCATTCCATTCCATTCCATTCCATTCTATCCTATTCCATTCCATTCTATTCTATTCTATTCTATTCTATTCTAGTCTATTCTATTCTATTCTATTCTATTCTATTCTATCCTATTCCATTCCATTCCATTCCATTCCATTCCATTCCATTCCATTCCATTCTATCCTATTCTATTCCATTCTATTCTATTCTATTCTATTCTATTCTATTCTATTCTATTCTATTCTATTCTATTCTATTCTATTCTATTTCAGGCTTCCAAGAACACTTTGCATAGGAGAGACAGAAGTCTTTGCAGGAATTCTTTCCTCGTTACTTGGGGAAGAGAATTCCTGTAAAGAGAAGTAATGCAAAGAAATCACTGTCAAGAAGCTTGGTGAGGCCACAAAGTAATAGATTTAGATTACATTTAGCAACTGAGTTTCTGGCAGTTGTCTGCTCTTTGGAAGCAGACACCTCTTTGGAGGTGGGAAACAGGCTACTTGGTCATTTTGAACTGGTATTTTCTCTCACCAGCCCTGCAAGTGCTCGAGCATTTGAAGAGGTCGATTGAAACTAACCCAGGACTGGAAGCTGAAGGGCATGGCAGAAGGAGTGGGGTTTGAGAGGGACACCAGTGAAAAAGCAAAATCCACGTCAGCAGAGTGCTAATTTTGAAACTTATCCTCACAGGCAGGAAAAGCAGACTGCCTGGAACAGAGGGACAGCTCACAGAATCACAGAACATTAGAGGTTGGTAGGGAGCTCCAGAGATCCTCAAGTCCAACCCACCTCCCAGAGCAGGATCACCCAGGGTAGTCCACACAGGAATGCATCCGGGTGGGTTTGGAAAGTTTCCAGAGAAGGAGACTCCACAACCTCTCTGGGCAGCCTGCTCCAGGGCTCTGGCACCCTCACTGTAGAGAAGTTTCTCCTCATGTTGAGCTGAAACCTTCTCTGTACAAATTTGTCTCCATTGTTCTTTGTCTTATTACTGCTCACCACCCAAAAGAGCTTGGCCCCCTCCACTTGACACCCTCCCCTCAGATATTGATAGACACTGATCGGATCCCCTCTCAGCCTTCTCTTCTCCAGACTCAACAGCCCCAGGGCTCTCAGTCTCTCTTCAGAGGGGAGATGCTCAAGTCCCCTAATCATCTTCGTGGCTCTCTGTTGTACTCTCTCCAGCAGGTCTCTGTCTCTCTTGAACTGGGGAGCCCAAAACTGGACACAGGATTGCAGGTGTGGTTTCAGCAGGGCAGAGTAGAGAGGGAGAAGAACCTCCCTAGCCCTGCTGGCCACACTTTCCTTGATGCACTGCAGGATCCCATTGGCTCTCTTGGCCATAAGGACACATTGCTGTCCCATACAGTACTTGCTCTCCACCAGCACACCAAGGTCTTTCTCCATGGAGCTGCTTTCTAGCAGGGCAGCTGCTAACCTGTTCTGGTTCCTGTTGTTATTCCTCCCCAGGTGCAGGACCCTGCACTTGTCCTTATTGAACTTCATGAGGTTTGCTAGTACTCAGCTCTAAGCTAAAATGAGACAATACCATTAGGACTTTGACAAATATTCACAGTTAATTGCATCTTGAAAATCTCTGGCAAGGAGTGTTATTTGTCATCAGGAACCAGGCTGGAATATGTATGTGATGATGAATCACAGAATTGTCAGGGTTGGAAAGGACCCCAAGGATCATCCAGTTCCACCCACCCCCCACCCCCCCCATCATGGGCAGGGACACCTCACACTACAGCAGGTTGCTCACAGCCACATCCAGGTTTGCCTTAAAAACCTCCAGGGATGAGGCTGCCACCACCCCCCTGGGCTACCTGTGCCAGTCTCTCACCACCCTCATGGGGAAGAACTTCTTCCTAACATCCAATCTGCATCTACCCATTTCTAGTTTTGCTCCAATCCCCCCAGTCCTATCACTCCCTGACACTCTAAAAAGTCCCTCCCCAGCTTTCTTGTAGCCCCCTTCAGATACTGGAAGCCCAGTATCTGAAGTTTCTTTCCAATTGTTTTTTCTTATGCCTTACAGGTAAAAGAGAGCTCTGCATTTGAGAAGGAGGGAGAAGCAAACAATAACACACACACAAAAAAAGAGGAATAACATTAAAAGTTCCGATTTTCAAAGTAAAAGGTACACAACAAGCCTTAGTTATCTTCAAATATTTAACTAAATGGGGGTTTCTTCCTGATATCCTGAGACCTGGTAAAAGCTAATCTCCTGCCAAGTTACTTCTTGTTCTGGCAAAGCAAGGGGTAATTAATCCTTTTGTCGCTCAGCAAAAGATCAGTGCCCTCTCCAGTGGAGACTTCATGATCAAGGATGTTCAAAGTGTCAGTTCCCTAAGGCTAACAAAAAAGGGGGGTGGGGGGTGGGGGGTTATTACTGCTCCTTAGAGAAGACACAAACAAACAGACACACACTGCAATATTGTCTCTTCAGGATAGTTCCTAAGGAGATGATGTTATACCTGCAACACATCTGTGTGGTTCTGTCTACCTTGCGAATAAATGGCCAGATTACTTTCAGCTTGAAAAAGAAGTGGAAATCTTGGCTGCTTAGCCCTGGGAGTTGAGCTTTCTGCAGAGGGAAGACTGTTTGCAGTTTCAGGCTCTGGGTAGATTCAGTTCACAATTAATAAATTAGCCTGAAAATTCTTTTCAGAGAATGCCAACTAATTTCAGTCGAACCCCTTACAAGGAGGGTAAATACTGCACTTAACAACCATTTAAAGCCTGGTTATGATGGGGAGCCAAGCAGACCCTCCACTTAATTAAACAGAATACTTTTAAAAGCAGAAATGTAAACCTTAGAGCTGGTAGCTCATCTGACACAACCACAGAGAGTTGACATCTAAAGATCAAGCTAATCCACCTCTTGCATGGTGGTAAACATGGATAATGCACACAGATGCATTTTGGCTGGGCTTCAGACTTTCAACCCTTTGTTCTTAAGCCTCACAGCACAGCTTTGAAGTTGAGGATAAAGCTCCTCTAGCACACCATTACCAAAGAAAAACCTCCTGATTATGATCTCATGAAAGTGTAATCAATAACTTACACAAGTTAAAAGCCTGGCAAACAGCAAAGGTCATGTAATTGGGCCTTTATTGAGTCCATGTGTTTCACTCTTGGCTTTAACTGCCACTCCTGTATAATAAATATCTCTCCCCAAAATGTAAGCAATGAATACAGAATAGACCAGGTTGGAAAAGGCTTCAGAGATCATTGAGTCCAACCCATCACCCAACACCATCTAATCAACTAAACCATGGCACCAAGCACCCCATCCAGTCACTTCCTAAACACCTCCAGGGATGGTGACTCCACCACCTCCCTGGGCAGCACATTCCCATGGCCAATCTCTCCTTCTGGGAAGAATTTCTTCCTAACATCCAGCCTAAACCTCCCCTGGCACAGCTTGAGACTGTGTCCCCTTCTTCTGGTGCTGGCTGCCTGGCAGAAGAGACCAACCCCCACCTGGCTACAACCTCCCTTCAGGTAGTTGTAGATGGCAACAAGGTCTCCCCTGAGCCTCCTCTTCTCCAGGCTAAGCAACCCCAGCTCCCTCAGCCTCTCCTCAGAGGGCTGTGCTCCAGACCCCTCCCCAGCTTTGTTGCCCTTCTCTGGACACTTTCTCCTAAGTTATGAAATCTCACATCAGCTTCTGTCACTCTGGAGTGCTTCTAGTGTCTCCAAGGAGAACACTTCCACATTCATTCAGCCAAGTGACAAAGTCTGCACCACCTCTGACTGAGAATCTTTTTATGTACTGCTTCATAGATAATGGTCTTTGTGTTCCAAGGAGGTGAGTGCTTAAAAGTGGTGGTGAAAAGGTTTGGGAAACAAATCATCTCTTTCACAACCAGGAATAGAAAGACTTCGAAAGACTTCTTAGAAAGACTTCCTGTGGTGGTTTGACACCAGATAGAGCAAGGAATTTATCTCCAGAAGTAAATTACCACACTACACAGAATTTGGAACTAAAAAGAAAGCGCTCTTTACCAAAGCAAACTAAATACAAAAACATTAAAGATGATGAGCATATACAAGAATAGATTTACATATAATACTAGAAAATACTTGATGATCTTTGAGGTCTCTTCCAACCTTGGTGATTCTGTGATTAGCTAAGCTGTTCCCCTGTACAGACTCTCCCTGTGCACAAAAGGAGCCCCCACCCCACCCCTGGCAAAGCCCAGAGGGCTGTATACCAGCTAAGTTATCTCCCTCTCATCCCAGCCAGTGCCCTTACCAGCAGCCCAAAAAATGATTGAAGGGACATCAGGGATCATCCAGTTCCAACCTCCCTGCCATGGGCAGGGACACCTCACACTACAGCAGGTTGCTCACAGCCACATCCAGCCTGGCTGCAAACACCTCCAGGGATGAGGCTTCCACTACCTCCCTGGGCAACCTGTGCCAGTCTCTCACCACCCTCATGGGCAACAACTTCTTCCTGACATCCAATCTGAATCTACCCACTTCTAGTCTTGCTCCATTCCCCCCAGTCCTATCACTCCCTGACACACTGAAAAGTCCCTCCCCAGCTTTCTTGTAGCCCCCTTCAGATACTGGAAGGCCACAAGAAGGTCTCCTTGGAGCCTTCTCTTCTCCAGACTGAACAACCCCAACTTTTTCAGTCTGTCTCCATGGGAGAGGTGCTCCAGCCCTCTGAATCAGATCAGGACTTGAGGAAGACAATTCAGCCTAGTCACAGCCTGATTTACCAGCTCTCTCTCACTGGGTGCAGACAGAGTCTATTTGCAGCACAGGCATTCTCCTGCATCCTGGACTCTTTGGACTTGCTCTGCATCAGTTTGTGGCAGAGTCACACAGCAGAGAGGTGGCAAGTCCTGAACTTCACTGTGGCATGTGTGCTGCACTGCTGAACGCTGATAGTTCACTGCATGTAAATGTTTTCCCTGTGAGGGTGACAGAGCACTGGAGCATGCTGCCCAGGGGCGTTGTGGAGTCTCCCTCTGTGAAGTATTCCAAAACCTACCTGGATGTGTTCCTGTGTGCTCTGCTCTAGGTGTTTCTGCTCTGGCAGGGGGGGTGGACTGGGTGATCTTTCAAAGTCCCTTCCAGCACCTGCAATTCTGTGATTCTGTGATCATTTCACTGAGTTCCAGCAACAATCATTTGGAGAAATCCTCCCATCAAAAATGTCTTTCTTTTGCCTCTAGCCACTGCTGGAGTACCACTCCCTGCCTGTTCTTCAAGGCCTGCCCTTTTTGCCTTCCTTTCCTTATTACCATCTTTCTTTAGGATATTCAGACGATGACTACAGCAAAGTGCCTTGCTGGTTTTCCTTGGGTTTTGTCCTTCTGTCATGGTCTCTTTCTTCAGTGGGATTTAGCCTGGAGAAGAGGAGGCTCAGGGGAGACCTTCTTGCTCTCTACAACTACCTGAAGGGAGGTTGTAGCCAGGTGGAGGTTGGCCTCTTCTCCCGGGCAAGCAGCACGAGAACAAGAGGACACAGTCTCAAGCTGTGCCGGGGGAAGTTTAGGTTCGAGATGAGGAGAAAGTTCTTCACAGAGAGAGTTGTTAGCCAGTGGAATGTGCTGCCCAGGGAGGTGGTGGAGTCACCATCTCTGGAGGTGTTCAAGAGGGGATAGGATGTGGCACTTGGTGCCGTGGTTTAGTAGTCATGAGGTGTTGGGTGACAGCTTGGGCTTGATGATCTTTGAGGGTTCCAACTTTATTGATTCTATGATTAAGAAAAAGATGCTGACATTTTCTAGGTTAAAGTTCTGTGCAGATGATCCTGGTGAAAGACAGGCAGTGCTGGCATGACCAGGGCAACCCTCCATTCAAGGAAGATGAAAGTAATTAGGGAGAGCTATGACAGCCAGGGTCAGGCTGAGCTTCCACACAAGACCTTTGCACACCCTTGCAGGAATAAGTCCTACTCAGAAAGGTATGAGGTTTTTTCTGGGAAAGCTACATCCTCCTGGGTTTCGGTGTGTTTTGTTTTGTCTTAGCTCTGGATAAGGTAGCTTATCACCTGCCAGTACAAATCCTGACAAGGGAGGACTAGCACCTGAAAGCACCCCAGAGGGACATTTTCCACAGACTCTAACTTCATTTTTATCAGAGAAAATGCCAGTGGGACAGTTCAGCTTCAGACATGAATGATGTGTGGACCTCCCCAAGCCCAAATATACCTCTAATGAAAAACTAGTAGGAGTCTTAGCACAGCAGAATTTTATCCTCTGCCTCATTTGGGATTAAAGAGTTTTGCCAAGATCAGAGATGTAATTTCTCCCTTGACGCAGAGCTATGGTAAATCTGGTTTGTTCTTGCAGGCTTGAGGCTAAATTGTCCCTTTTGTCACTCAATGCATCCCAGATGTGCTGACAATCCCTAAATTCTGCTAGAGTCAGAGTCTGCCCTTCTCCAAATACCACAAGCCAGCCTTTATCAAGTAAATGGAGTAGCTCTGGGCTGTGTGGTCCAAGGAAATGCTGGAGCAGAACTGCGCTGAGAACCGTGCTGATCTGTCAGCTCTGCTCTCTGCATCACTACAGGACACAGAAATGCTGTGGATCAAACCCTCCCTGTCATCTGCAGCAGGACTCACTGTAATACCAGTCAGCTGAGTCAGCTCGCTTTGGTTCTGCTGGGAATTTCTGCCCAACAGAAGATGCTTGGGGATTGAGAGCTGCTTCTCTGTTCTGACTGGATTTGCCACATGTTGTGTAGCTCACAGTACTGGGACTGCACCAAGGCAGCTCAAGGCAGCCTAGCAGTGAGCTCAGATGTGGCCATGTGGTGAGCTAACCATGACAGAGGGACCAGACATCATCCAGAGGGACCTGGACAAACTGGAGAGATGGCCCAGGTGAACCTCATGAGATTCAACAAGAGCAAGTGCAGGGTTCTGCACCTGGGTTGGAACAATCCTCACTATCAATACAGGATGGGGGAGGAAGTGATAGAAAGCAGCCCTGTGGAGCTTTCTTGTAGGCTCCTTTCAGATACTGGAAGGCCACAATAAGGTCTCCTTGGAGCCTTCTCTTCTCCAGAGTGAACAACTTTCAGTCTGTCCTCAAAGCAGAGGAGCTCCAGCCCTCTGATCATCCTTGTGGCCCTTCTCTGGATACATTCCAGAACCTCCAGATCCTTCCTGTAATAGAGGCTCCAGAACTGGACTCAGTATTCAAGGTGGGGTCTCACCAGAGAGGAGCAGAATCACCTCCCTCAACCTGCTGGCCACACACTCTTGCTGCAGCCCAGGCTCTTGTTGGCTTTCTGGGCTGCAAGTGCTCACTACTGGCTCATGTTGAACTTCACAGTATCAGTATCACAGTATCACAGTATAACTTAGGTTGGAAAGGACCTTGAGGATCATCAAGTCCAACCTATCAACACAGACCCCATGACTAGACCATGGCACCAAGTGCCACGTCCAATCCCCTCTTGAACGCCTCCAAGGACG
This sequence comes from Melanerpes formicivorus, assembly GCF_026170545.1. Taxonomy (NCBI): domain Eukaryota; kingdom Metazoa; phylum Chordata; class Aves; order Piciformes; family Picidae; genus Melanerpes; species Melanerpes formicivorus. The sequence continues at coordinate 3,064,134 of NW_027142406.1, forward strand.
GCGATTCCACCACCTCCCTGGGCAGCCCGTTCCAACTTCTCATCCACCAGCACCCCCAAGTCCTTTTCTTCAGAGCTGCTCTCAAGCCAGTCATACTGGTGTGAGGAAGAAACTAAGCTGAACATCACCAGTGAGCTGCTGGTTCCTCCAGTGCACCGCTGAAGCTACCACACATAAACAGAGCATGCAGGTTATTGATGGCACTGCCGGAGCTGTCACCTTGACACAAGGCTTTTTACCCCTGAGAAAAAAATTCAAACACAGGATTCCACCCTCAGAAATGTCCTCTTGCAGTGGTTCATTAAGGTTATGCACCAGGAATAACTCAAGCTGACTCATGTTTGCAATGCTTTGAAGCTTGAGGCCATTCATATTAACAGGTTTCTTCAGTGCAACACTGAAGGAGCTGGGGATGGTTAGTTTGAAAAAGAGAAGGCTGAGGGGAGACCTCCTGGCTCTCTACAGCTACCTGAAAGGAGGTTGTGGAGAGGTTGGTGCTGGTCTCTTCTCCCAGGTCATTAGTGACAGAATGAGAGGGAATGGCCTCAAGCTGCAGCAGGGAAGGTTCAGATGGGACATTAGGAAGAATTTTTTCAGGGCAAGAGTGGTCAGGGATTGGAATGTGCTGCCCAGGGAGGTGCTGGAGTCCCCAAGCCTGGCTGTGTTTCAAGGTGGCTTGGATGTGGTGCTTGGAGATATGGTTTAGGGGTGAGTCTTGTAGAGTAGGGTTCTGGGTTGGCCTTGGTGATCCTGAGGCTCTTTTCCCACCTGAATGTTTATGTGATTCTGAATCACAAACATGTTTCTGAAACAGGATCAGGGAGCTGCAGCCTTTCAATATAAGAGGGCAGGACAGTGAGACACACCAAATGCCAGCTCTTTGGCTGTGGCACGACACTTAGGCTGCCACTGTGCAGCTGAATTGAGACCAGGCTGTCTTTCCACATCTTAGCTGTTCAGAATTACAGAAGAGCCTGGGCAAGGGTGAGGCACCAGGAGGCTTTTGTGATCAAACCAACCACACACGTAGTTTGCCAGTGAGGAAATCCACTGCTCAGAGTATGATCTCTCTTACCTAAGTGTGATGCTATTCTGCTGCAAAGGTGAGACCAATGCTCTGCTGCTTTTGTGCATGAGGTGCTCAGGCAAACAAGACTACAATATGGTTAGGAACAAGTTCTCTACCATGAGGATGATGGAACACTGGAACAAGTTGCCCAGGGAGGTAGTGGGGGCCCCTTTGCTGGAGATATTCAAGATCGGGTTCAACAAGGTTCTGAGCAACCTGATCTAGTGGAGAATGTCCCTCCTCACTGCAGGGCAGCTGGACTAGATGACCTTTGGAGGTCCCTTGCAAACCAATCATAGAATCATAGAATCAATAAGGTTGGAAAAGACCTCAAAGAGCATCAAGTCCAACCTGTCACCCAACACTTCATGACTACTAAACCATGGCACCAAGTGCCACGTCCAATCCCCTCTTGAACACCTCCTGGGATGGTGACTCCACCACCTCCCTGGGCAGCACATTCGAATGCCCAATCTCTCTTTCTGGGAAGAACTTCTTCCTAACATCCAGCCTAAACTTCCCCTGGCACAGCTTGAGACTGTGTCCTCTTGTTCTAGTGCTGGTTGTCTGGGAGAAGAGACCAACCCCCACCTGGCTACAACCTCCCTTCAGGTAGTTGTAGAGAGCAAGAAGGTCTCCCCTGAGCCTCCTCTTCTCCAGGCTAAGCAACCCCAGCTCCCTCAGCCTCTCCTCACAGGGCTGTTCTCCGAACCCCTCCACAGCTTTGTTGCCCTTCTCTGGACACATTCCAGCAGCTCAACATCTTTCCTAAACCGAGGAGCCCAGAACTGGACACAGGACTCAAGGTGTGACCTGACCTGTGCTGAGTACATGGGCACAATGACTTCCCTGTTCCTGCTGGCCACACTGTTCCTGATGCAGGCCAGGATCTATGATTCTATGGTGCAGGCTTTCAGTAGCCTGACCTAGTGGAGAATGTCGCTGCTCATTGCAGGGCAGTTGAACCAGATGACCTTTGGCGATCCCTTCCAAACCCATCTATTCTGTGGTGCACTCCTGAATCACAGCAGCCTGCCACTCCTCCAACAACCTCTGCTGCTAGGGTGGTGTACACAGCATATGGGCTCCCTCATGTGGATCTCCTAAGATGTACCACAGACCATGCAAGCACAGCCCAGGAGTGGTGCAGGTGAGGAAGACACCACACAGCCTGCTCTCCTCAGCTCTTCTTGGAAGGGAGACTCTGCCACCCCCTCTCCAGCATGCCAGAAGTGAGCTCCTGTCTCGGTTATGCTCAGCATGGGAAGACACACTGCTGTCTAGGCAGTGGGATAAGGTTTCTGCAACAGGCAAACTATTCTCAAACTTCTAAATCTCTGTAGAATAAAGTGAGGCTTGCCCCTGATTCTTTCTACCTTTCAGTCTCCTTTTGTTGTTGGTGGTGATTGGTTTTATTTGCTTTAGTTCCGTGTTTTCCTTGGGCGGGGTATTTTTGTTTGGGTTTTTGTTGTTGCTGCTGCTGTTATTGTTGGGTTTGTCTTAAGGAAACAGAGGAATTGTCAACAAACCCCACTTGTGTTTGTGAAAAATAAAGAATGTATCAAGAGGTGTCTGGAGCACAAGTCCTGTGAGAATTGAATAGAATTAACCAGGTTGGAAAAGACCTTTGAAATCATCGAGTCCAACCTATCACCCAACACCATCTCAGCAACTAAACCATGGCACCAAGTGCCTCAGCCACTCTTATTTTAAACACTTCCAGTGATGGTGACTCCACCACCTCCCTGGGCAGCACATTCCAATGGGCAATCTCTTTCTGGGAAGAACTTCTTCCTAACATCCAGCCTCAACCTCCCCTGGCTCAGCTTGAGACTGTGTCCTCTTGTTCTGGTGCTGCTTGCCTGGGAGAAGAGACCAACCCCCACCTGGGTACAACCTCCCTTCAGGTAGAACAGAACAGAACAGAACAGAACAGAACAGAACAGAATAGAATAGACCAGACCAGACCAGACCAGGTTGGAAGAGACCTTCAAGATCATCGTGTCCAACCTATCAACCAATCCAACCCACCCAAACAACTAACCCATGGCACCAAGCACCCCATCAAGTCTCTTCCTAAACACTTCCAGGGATGGTGACTCCACCACCTCCCTGGGCAGCACATTCCAATGGGCAACCTCTCTTTCTGGGAAGAACTTCTTCCTGACATCCAGCCTAAACCTCCCCTGGCACAGCTTGAGACTGTGTCCTCTTGTTCTGGTGCTGGTTGCCTGTGAGAAGAGACCAACCTCTGCCTGGCTACAACCTCCCTTCTAGGTAGTTGTAGATAGCTGCTCTTGAGCCTGCTGAGGCTGAGTGGGGTGGAGTTTTGTGGAAGGCTCTGGAAGGTTTTGGCCTGGTAGGTGCAGATGGATTCCTTTTACCTGAGTGCCTTTTGTATGTATTTGTAAATAGAGCTATCATCATTTTCCTTTTCACCCCCAATAGTGATTTATTTACATTTTACTACTTTCTGTTCAAGATCTGTGAAAAATTTTTAAAGGCATAGCCTAACTATCACAGCCAGTAATGTGCCCCTGTGGTGAAGAAGACCAACAGCTTTCAGGGCTGCATGAGGCAGTGTTGCCAGCAGGTCAAGGGAGGTGATCCTTCCCCTCTGCTCAGCCCTGGTGAGACACACCTGGAGTGCTGGGTTCAGTCCTGAACTCACCAGTACAAGAGAGAGATGGACGTACTGGAGTAAGTTCTGGGAAGGGGCATGAGGTGATGGGAGCAGGACTCTTAGAAGTCCTCTGTGGGTGCTGGTCGATGATAGGCTGAACATGAGCCTGCAGTGTGCCCAGGCAGCCAAGAGGGCCAATGGCATCCTGGCCTGCATCAGGAACAGTGTGGCCAGCAGGAGCAGGGAGGTCATTCTGCCCTGTGCTCAGCACTGGTTAGGTCACACCTTGAGTCCTGTGTCCAGTTCTGGGCTCCTCAGTTTAGGGAGGCTGATTTGCTGGAAGGTGTCCACAGAAGGGCAACAAGGCTGGGGAGGGGTTTGGAACACAGCTCTGTGAGGAGAGGCTGAGGGAGCTGGGGTTGCTTAGCCTGGAGAAGAGGAGACTCAGAGGTGACCTTCTTGCTCTCTACAACTCCCTGAAGGGAGGTTGTAGCCAGGTGGGGGTTGGTCTCTTCTCCCAGGCAGCCAGCACCAGAACAAGAGGACACAGTCTCAGGCTGCACCAGGGGAGGTTAGGCTGGAGGTTAGGAAGAAGTTCTATACAGAGAGAGTGATTGCCCACTGGAATGGGCTGCCTGGGGAGGCAGTGGAGTCACCATCACTGGAGGTGTTCAGGAGGAGACTTGATGGGGTGCTTGGTGCCATGGGTTAGTTGTTTAGGTGGTGTTGGATTGGTTGATGGGTTGGACACGATGATCTTGAAGGTCTCTTCCAACCTGGTCTATTCTATTCTATTCTATTCTATTCTATTCTATTCTATTCTATTCTATTCTATTCTATTCTAAGTTTCAGGACATGTCTGGTTTTCCCTATCTAGTTCTTTCTTCTATGAGTTAAGTGTAAAATAAAATCCAGTAGTATTCTGCAGCTCCTTCTACATATTGACAGGTCTCATTAGAGGTTGGGAGCACCAGTGATGCAGAGGCCCTGTAGGACAGTGAGATCACCTGTGCCCTTGTGATCCAATGTGTGTCCAGCAGATCCAGGGAGGCTCTCCTCCCCCTCTACTCTGTCCTGGTGAGACCTCATCTGGAATATTGCATCCAGTTCTGGGCTCCCCAGTTCAAGAGGAACAGGGATCTGCTGGAGAGAGTCCAGCAGAGGGCTACAAGGATGATGAAAGGACTGGAGCACTGCCTGATGAGGAGAGGCTGAGAGCCTGGGGCTGTTTAGTCTAGAGAAGACTGAGAAGGGATCTAATCAATGTTTACAAATATCTGAAGGCTGGGTGTCAACAGATTGGGGAGAGACTTTTCTCAGTTGCACCCTGTGATAGGACAAGGGGTAATGGACATAAACTGCAGCACAGGAGGTTCCACCTCAACATGAGGAAGAACTTTTTCACTGTGAGGCTCACAGAGCCCTGGAACAGGCTGCCCAGAGAGGTTGTGGAGTCTCCTTCTCTGCAGCCTTCCCAGCCCTGTCTGGATGTGTTCCTGTGTGACCTGTGCTGGATTCTATGATCCTGCTCTGGCAGGGGGGCTGGACTCAATGATCTTCTGAGATCACTCCCAACCCCTAACACCCTGTGATCCTGTCATCACATGCCAGAGTGCCACCTAAGAGGAAAACACATCTGACCTCAATGCATGCACACTCACTGAGCAGGACTTGTTAGCTCATACCGTTAGCTCAGCTCACAGTGTCACAGACAGCTCAGCTGCTTCTTGTACACGGATGTCAATTTTATCTTGTATAAGAAGAGACAGGATTTCATTACATTATTACATGTGCTTTATTACAATTAGATTTTAAAATATCAGTCTCCATAAACCAAACAGAAGGGAAAAACACAAAGCTGACTTGGCATTCAAGGACCCATCACAAATGTGGTGGATTTTGAGCTTCTTCCATTTTTCTGGGCTGGATTAGAAGGGCTGTGACCAGTAGGTCAAGAGAGGTTCTCCTCCCCCTCTACTCTGCACTGGTGAGGCTGCATCTGGAATATTGTGTCCATCATGGGCCCCTCAGTGCAAGAAAGACAGTGAGCTGCTTGAAAGAATCCATCTCAGAGCCACGAGAATGATGATGAATGGAGTGGAACATCTTCTGTATGAGGAGAGCCTGAGGGAGCTGAGGGCTCTGTAGCTTGGAGAGGAGGAGACTGAGAGGTGACCTCATCAATGTTTGTAAAGATTTAAAGGGTGAGTGCCAAGAGGCTGGAGCCAGGCTCTGCTGGGTGATGCCCAATGCCAGTACAAGGGGCAATGGTGGAAGCTGAGCCACAGGAAGTTCCATGGAAACAGGAGGAAAAAATGTATTCCCCATGATGGTGACAGAGCACTGGAACAGGATGCCCAGGGGGGTTGAATATCTCTCTGGAGATATTCAAGATCCACCTGGCTGTGTTCCTGTGTGATCTGCTCTAGGTGCTCCTGCTCTGGCAGGGGGGTTGGACTGGATGAGCTTTTGAGGTCCCTTCCAGCCCCTGGAATTCTGTGCTTCTGTGATTCTGTAATTCCATTTCCCCTTTTATTCCAAAAAGCCACTTACATAGCAGAAAACACCAAGAAGGAAAGGAAAAAAAGCTCTCTTCTGCCTTTACTGAAATATACTGAACATACTGAAACTGCAGCAACAGACATCTACTACATTGGAATGGGCTGCCCAGGGAGGTGGTGGAGTCACCATCACTGGAGGTGTTTAGGAAGAGACTGGATGGGGTGCTTGGTGCCATGGTTTAGTTGATTAGATGGTGTTGGGTGATAGGTTGGACTGGATGATCTCAAAGTTCTTTTCCAAACTGGTTAATTCTATTCTATTCTATTCTATTCTATTCTATTCTATTCTATTCTATTCTATTCTATTCTACTTTACTCTACTCTACTCTACTCTACTCTACTCTACTCTATTTAATACACATATAAATATACTACATCCAGTTTGCTGCAACAAAAACACTGTGTGCTTTGTTGTGGAAAGATGAAGCATTGCAATGCCAATGTCCATTCTCTGCTGTGCATTTCGAGTGCCTGCACTTTCCACCACGTCTGGGCTACAGTCTGACGTGGTGAAGAGTCTGCCCACAAGCAAACAGTTGAAAAGTAAACAAGCAAAGAAAAACACCTCTGGAAAACAAAGCAAAGCAAAACAGATCTGACATGGTTGAAGAGCAGAATGAGAGGGGCTAACAGAAGGAAAGGAGCATCTCTCAAAAGGTGGAATTTGCACACAAAAGGAAAATGAATGATGAACAAACCCTTGGAAACCAAGCACAAAGCCACAGAAAGGCAAAACAAACCACACAGAAAAAAGGGGTTTGAGATGCATTTTCTCAAACCCTTTAAAAATACTAATCAGGAACTCTCTGCTCTGAATTAAGCTATCAAGTACTTAATACTCTGCTTCTGATGCAAGTACCTACTACATATCATAGAGTCATAGAATTGTGAGGGTTGGAAGGGACCTCAAGGATCAGCCAGTTCCAACCCCCCTGCCATGGGCAGGGACACCTCACACTACAGCAGGTTGCTCACAGCCACATCCAGCCTGGCTGCAAACACCTCCAGGGCTGAGGCTGCCACCACCTCCCTGGGCAACCTGTGCCAGCATTTCACCACCCTCATGGGGAAGAACTTCTTCCTAACATCCAATCTGAATCTACCCATTTCTAGTTTTGCTCCATTGCCCCCAGTCCTATCAGTCCCTGATACCCTCAAAAGTCCCTCCCCAGCTTTCTTCTAGCCCCCTTCAGATACTGGAAGGCCACAATTAAGTTTCCTCAGAGCCTTCTCTTCTCCAGACTGAACAGCCCCAACTCCCTCAGTCTGTCCTCACAGCAGAGCAGCTCCAGCACTCTAATCATCCTCGTGGCCCTTCTCTGAACACACTCCAGCACCTCCAGATCCTTCCTGTAATAGGGGCTCCAGAACTGCACTGATAAGTATTGCCACTCCCTGGGTTGGATTATTTACTCACAATGTGGATCATTATTTATCCCAGGAGCAGGTAGATGGAATCTGCCCATATGTGTTCCAGCACATCCAGATCTTTCCAGTAATAGAGGCTCCAGAACTGGGCACAGTGCTTCAGGTGAGGGTCTCACCTGAGTGGAGTAGAGGAAGTGAATCACTTCCCTTCACCTGCTGGCCACACTTCTCTTGATGCACTGTGTCAAAAGCTCTGGGTCACACCATATTCCTTACATATGTGCATGTCTTATGGAAGAGTGTGGTTTCTTACATTTGTTTTATAAGTACATCATTCACTTGGCTAGTCCATGGAGGTGTTTAAGCCCAGGCTGGCTGAGGCTCTGGCCAGCCTGATCTAGTGTGGGGTGTCCCTGTCCATGGCAGGAGGGTTGGAACTAGCTGATCCTTGTGGTCCCTTCCAACCCTGAATGATACTATGATACTATGATACTATGAACTTGTTCGTACTCATAGCTACCATAAAAAAAAACCCAAACAAACACAAAACCCAAAACAACAACAACCAAAACAAAACCTCTTTGAAAAGTGTAATAAAAAACAAGAAGTGGAATGTGCTGCCCAGGGAGGTGGTGGAGTCCCCATCCCTGAAGGTGCTCAAAAAAGGCTTGGATGTGGCACTTGGAGCCAGGGTTTAGTTGTCAGGAGGTGTTAGGTATTAGGTGACAGGTTGGGCTTGATGATCTCTGAGGTCTTTTCCAACCTTATTGTTTCTGTGATTCTGTACAAATCCTTTCAGATAGTTCTTAGATAGTTAGTTAGTTAGTTAGGTCCTAGGCTGGACTTGGTGATCTCAGAGGCCTATTCCAGCCTCAATAATTCTGTGATTCTTGTCATGGTTACTTCTTTTACTCCATAGCACTCCTTGTAACAGCGTGAACGTCAGACCATTAAGAACACACTGAGCAAACTGTCTGTAAAAACAAAAGAGGTGATGTTGACAGAAAACATTTCCACTCCCATGAAGAGGGAAAGAAACACAGCCTGGATGTTTTATTTCAGAAAAACTGTTAGTAACATGGCAAGAGAAATCACAGAATCATAGAATCACCCAGGTTGGAAAAGACCTCAGAGATCATCAAGTCCAATGTACTGCCTATTACCTAACACCTCCTGACAACTAAACCATGGCTCCAAGTGCCACATGCATGGAATCATAGAATCAATAAGGTTGGAAAAGACCTCAGAGATCATCAAGTCCAAAAAGTCACCCAACACTTCATAACTACGAAACCATGGCACCAAGTGCCACATCCAATCCCCTCTTGAACACCTCCAGGGACAGGGATTCCACCACCTCCCTGGGCAGCACATTCCAATGGCCAATCTCTCCTTCTGGGAAAAATTTCTTCCTAGCATCCAACCTAAACCTCCCCTGGCACAGCTTGAGACTGTGTCCTCTTGTCCATTGGAATGGGTTGCCCAGGAAGAGACTGGATGGGGTGCTTGGTGCCATGGTTTAGTTGATTAGATGGTGTTGGGTGATAGGTTGGACTGGATGATCTCAAAGGTCTTTTCCAACCTGGTTTATTCTATTCTATTCTATTCTATTCTATTCTATTCTATTCTATTCTATTCTATTCTATTCTATTCTATTCTATTCTATTCTATTCTATTCTATTCCATTCCATTCCATTCCATTCCATTCCATTCCATTCCACTCCATTCCACTCCATTCCATTCCACTCCATTGCATTCCATTCCATTCCATTCCATTCCATTCCATTCCATTCCATTCCATTCCATTCCATTCCACTCTGTTCTCTTGCTCTGTTGTTGCTTGCCTGGGAGAAAAGACCAACCCCCGCCTGTTTGTTGCCTCCCTTCAGGTAGTTGTAGATGGCAGTAAGGTCTCCCCTGAGCCTCCTCTTCTCCAGGCTAAACACCCTCAGCCCCCTCAGCCTCTCCTCACAGGGCTGCAGGTTTTCACAAAACACAGGCTAACAGCTCTGGGGTGTCCTGTCAGTTCCAGCGCTTTTCAACAGCTACGCTTTACAACGCAGCTACCGCTGTAAAAGCAGTGGAAAGGTTTTATAACTGAAGGTTCCTGTTCTTGCCTTTTCTTTTTCTTGCTTGTTTTTGGTTAAAAATGTATTGGAATATTTATAGAAAGGCTAAACAATGAAAATCCTGCAGAAGGGCTTATTTACTGCAGCTTTACACCGCTGTGTGAGAGGAATAATTGTGCAGTTTACACATACTCCATGTAAATTACTATGGAAACCAGATGTAGCTTACACTACAAGGTGCCTTGTAACTCATCTCTGCTGAGCAATAAATTCCTCCCCCCCCCCCCAAGCTCGACCCCCCCCCCCCCCCTTTTTTTTTTCTCTTCTTGGCAAAACTCTGAGAAACTTTACTGCTGTTTTCTATCAGCAGATACAACAGATGGCTGGCATATGCCTGCTTCACTAGGAAAGTGGGATGTCTACAGCATTACTTTGATCCCTGGTGGCATGTCTACAACACTGAGACGTAAAATACCACAGCTGAGCAGAATCTAAATATTAAAAGCTTTGGAGCTGTGCTCTTGCTCCGAGAAAGCCCTGGCTGAAAAATCATGCTCGCAGTATGTAAACATCTTCGCATTCCCCCTGGAAATTTTGGTGCAGAGGTCAGGAAACAAAGCATTTCCTCTGTTTGGTGACATGAAACCACACTGGAGGTACCACTGTAAACCCCAAGAGCACGGGTTTATGCAATTGCCTTGACCAACCTTCCAAACCAGCCCTGGGGGTTTTATTGGAATAGAAAAAATGGTGTGTGAGGCACATTTTTTTTAGGCTGAAAAGCATCACTGTAATCACTGGGTATGACTAAGATATTTACCCAAAGTTCAGCAATGTCCTTGCAGGAATGTTTTGAAATGTGCTGCTCCTTGTTTTCTTTCAGATCGTTGGGAAAATGGTGAGGGCAGGATTTAGCCTGGAGAAGAGGAGGCTCAGGGGAGACCTCATTGCTGTCTACAACTACCTGAAGGGAGGTTGTAGCCAGGTGGGGGTTGGTCTCTTCTCCCAGGCAACCAGCTCCAGAACAAGAGGACACAGTCTCAAGCTGTGCCAGGGGAGGTTTAGGCTGGATGTTAGGAAGAAGTTCTTCACAGAAAGAGAGATTGGCCATTGGAATGTGCTGCCCTTGGAGGTCATAGAGTCACCATCACTGAAGGCATTTAGGAAGAGACTGGATGGGGCACTTGGTGCCATGGTTTAGTTGATGAGATGGTGTTGGGTGAGAGGTTACACTTGATGATCTCAAAGTTCTTTTCCAAACTGGTTAATTCTATTCTATTCTGTTCTATTCTATTCTATTCTATTCTATTCTATTCATGGAATCATAGAATCATAGAATCAATAAGGTTGGAAAAGACCTCAAAGATCATCAAGTCCAACCTGTCACCCAACACCTCATGACTACTAAACCATGGCCTCAAGCACCAGGTCCAATCCCTGTTTGAACACCTTGAGGGATATGGACTCCACCACCTCCCTGGGTAGCACATTCCAATGGCAAATTACTGTTTCTGGGAAGAACTTTCTCCTCACCTCCAGCCCAGATCTCCCCTGGCACAGCTGGAGACTGTGTCCTTATGTTCTGTTGCTGGTTGCCTGGGAGAAGAGACCAACCCCCACCTGGCTACAACCTCCCTTCATGTAGTTGTAGACAGCAATAAGGTCTCTCCTCAGCCTCCTCTTCTCCAGGCTAATCACTAATGCCCTAAAATCAGTAATCTGTTAGCTTTCCCCTGGGCAAGGCAAGAAAGTCCTTCTGGAACAGCTGGATATTCCATTTTATTTTCACAGTCAGGCTACATCTCATCAATACAAGATAATTCCAGAGAAACCAGTTGAGCTGTTTGGGACTGATGGTCACATTGCTGGAATGAGAACTAGCCCCTAGGAGCTGTAGTTCTGATACCTTTCCTAACCTCCGCTTTACAATAGAAAAATTGTGCTAGGAAATGCACTGATAACATATCTCCCCTCTCCCCACGAGGTGAGCATCGTTTTGCTTTCACAGAATCACAGAAACATTCAGGTTGGAAAAGGCCCTCAGCATCACCAAGTCCAACCCAGAACCCTGCTCTGCAAGGTTCACCCCTAAACCATATCCCCAAGCACCATGTAGAATCACAGAATTGTCAGGGTTGGAAAGGACCTCAAGAATCAGCCAGTTCCAACCCCCCTGCTATGGGCAGGAACACCTCACACTACAGCAGGTTGCTCACAGCCACAGCCAGCCTGGCTGCAAACACCTCCAGGGATGAGGCTTCCACCACCTCCCTGGGCAACCTGTGCCAGTCTCTCACCACCCTCACGGGGAAGAACTTCTTCCTAACATCCAATCTGAATCTACCCATTTCTAGTTTTGCTCCAATCCCCCCTAGCCCTATCAGTCCCTGACAGGCTAAAAAGTCCCTCCCAAGCTTTCTTGTAGTCCCCTTCGGACACTGGAAGGCCACAATGAGGTCTCCTCAGAGCCTTACATCCAAACCATCTTTAAACACAACCAGGCTCGGTGACTCAACCTCCTCCCTGGGCAGCACATTCCAATGCCTGACCACTCCTGCTGGGAAAAAGCTTTTCCTCATGTCCACTTTACTCAAGGTTATCAGTAACTCTAACCAGAAGTAACTCAGTCTTTCCAGTAGGGACAGGTCCAATGCCTCTTTTAAGAGCCGTGAAGACTGAACTCTCCTGACACTTGCAACCTTGTGACCAGGAGCACTCTCAGACCAAAGACCTTTCCCCAGCACTTGCTCCCTTTGCACACACATGCACATCTCCTGTCAGAACAGGCAGAACCACCAGTGCCATATCACAACTTTAGCACGTAATATAGGTGCAATATCCATGCACCCTCAGATACGTAGAACAGAACAGAACAGAACGGACTGGACTGGACTAGAATAGAATAGAATAGAATAGAATTGAATTGAATAGAATTGAATTGAATTGAATTGAATTGAATTGAATTGAATTGAATTGAATTGAATTGAATTGAATTGAATTGAATTGAATTGAATTAACCAGGTTGGAAAAGACCTTTGAGATCATCGAGTCCAACCTATCACCCAACACCATCTAATCAACTAAACCATGGCACCAAGCACCCCATCCAGTCTCTTCCTAAACACCTCCAGTGATGGTGACTCCACCACCTCCCTGGGCAGCACATTCCAATGGCCAATCTCTCTTTCTGGGAAGAACAGAAACATGCATCCTCCAGTCACTAGACCATGTCCCATACCCGCACCAGCTCAGGACTGAGTATTCAGATGTCACAGCACAGGCACTCATTCAGCTCTGCAGGTGCAGAGGACCCATGTCCCATACCTGCACCAGCACAGGACTGAGTATTACAGAATCAGAATCACAGAATCAATCAAGTTGGAAGAGACCTCCAAGATCAAGTCCAAGTGATCACCCAATCCTAACTGATCAACTACACCATGTCATTCAGATGCACACCATGGGCACTCATTCATCTGTCCAGGAGCAGAGGACCCATGTCTCATACCTGCACCAGCACAGGACTGAGTATCACAGTATCACAGTATCACTTAGGTTGGAAAGGACCTCGAGGATCATCGAGTCCAACCTATCAACACAGACCCCAGGACTAGACCATGGCACCAAGCGCCACGTCCAATCTCCCCTTGAACGCCTCCAGGGTCGATGACTCAACCACCTCCCTGGGCAGCACGTTCCAATGCCGAATGACTCGCTCGGTGAAGAACTTCCTCCTCACCTCGAGTCTAAACCTCCCCTGGTGCAGCTTGAGACTGTGTCCCCTTGTTCTGGTGCTGGTTGCCTGGGAGAAGAGGCCAACCCCTTCCTAGCTACAACCACCTTTCAGGTAGTTGTAGAGGGCAATCAGGTCACCCCTGAGCCTCCTCTTCTCCAGGCTAAACAATCCCAGCTCCCTCAGCCTCTCCTCATAGGGCTTGTGTTCAAGGCCTCTCATGTCACATCATGGGCACTCATTCAGCTGTGCAGGACCAGAGGAGCCATGGGATACTCCTAAGAGGGGAGAGTAGGAAGCAAGCTGCTACAGTAATTCATCCCATAACTGAAAGGAAGAAAGCAGGCTGGGCAAGTTGTGGCCCAAGCCAATTGTTTCTCTGCATCAGCCCAGAGGCTGCTACAGAACAAACACTGCAACTTGCTTTTTGGTTTCTTTTCTCATCTCCTGTCTATTAAATCACCCCATCTGCTTCTCTCTCACTGAGCACTTGCTTCCAGTGCACTGAAGCATATTTGGTTCAGGGGATTTGGAGCTTAAACACTTGTCATAAGTTCCTAAATGCTGTAAAGATGATGTTATCTCTGCTGTCTTTGGCACCTTCAAGTGATGGATGCAGTGAAATGTGCAGCAGTATTAGTGTAATAGAGCTTATTCCTGTCTCACTGGGAAGTCTTTCAGTGCAATCTTTCCCAGAGGACAAGACCCCCCCAAAAAGTCTTTAGTCTTTCCTTTTGCATAAGATCCTAAATGCTGTAAAGATGATGCTATCATAGAATCATAGAATCAATAAGATTGGAAAAGACCTCAGAGATCATCAAGTCCAACTTGTCACCCAGCACCTCATGACTAACGAAACCATGGCTCCAAGTGCCACAGCCAATCCCTTTTTGAACACCTCCAGTGATGGTGACTCCACCACCTCCCTGGGCAGCACATTCCAATGGCCAATCTCTCTTTTTGTGAACAACTTTCTCCTCACCTCAAGTCTAAACTTCCCCTGACACATCTTGAGACTGTGTCCTCTTGTTCTGGTGCTGGTTGCCTGGGAGAAGAGACCAACCCCCCACCTGGCTACAACCTCCCTTCAGGTAGTTGTAGACAGCAAGAAGGTCTCCCCTGAGCCTCCTCTTCTCCAGGCTAAGCAACCCCAGCTCCCTCAGCCTCTCCTCACAGGGCTGTGCTCCAGACCTCTCCCCAGCCTTGTTGCCCTTCTCTGGACACATTCAAGTGTCTCAGTGTCCTGCTTAAATTGAGGGGTCCAGAACTGGACACAGTACTCAAGGTCTCAATGTATCAATGTTATCTTTGGTACCTTCAAGTGGTGGATGCAGTGAAATAGAATAGAATAGAATAGAATAGAATAGAATAGAATAGAATAGAATAGAATAGACCAGACCAGACCAGACCAGACCAGACCAGGTTGGAAGAGACCTTCAAGATCATAATGTGCTGCAGTATGAGTACCATACAGTTTATTCTTGTCTCACTGGGAAGTCTTTAAGTGTAATCTTTCCCAGAGGACAAGACACACACACACCCTGAAAGTCCTTAGTCTCTCCTTTTGCAGTAACCATATATAAGAGCAAGAAGCACACCAGTGAGCTCTAGTGGTCACACAGATGACTACTGTGTGCTATATATTACCACTGATTTTTGCTTTCTTCCTATCAAGGAGCAATCTTAGTAACTACTAATTTAATGAGACTATTTTTTTGTTTTCCTTCTGAAGAAAATGAGCCAGCAGTGTGCCCAGGTGGCCAAGAAGGCCAATGGCATCCCTACATGCACCAAGCCCCTTGACATGGGCAGGGATACCTCACGCTAGATCAGGCTGCTCAGAGCCACATCCAGCCTGGACTTAAAAACATTCATGGATGAGGCTTTCACCACCTCCCTGGGCAACCTGTGCCAGGCTCTCACCACCCTCATGAGGAAGTTCTTCTTAACATCCAATCTGAATCTACCCATTTCTAGTTTTGCTCCATTCCCCCTAGTCCTATCACTTCCTGACACCCTAAAAAGTCCCTCCCCAGCTTTCTTGTAGGTCCCCTTCAGATACTGGAAGGCCACAGTAAGATCTCCTCGGAGCCTTCTCTTCTCCACACTGAACAGCCCCAACTGTCTCAGTTTGTCATACCAGAGCAGCTCCAGCCCTCTGATCATCCTTGTGGCCCTTCTCTGGACACTTTCCAGCACCTCCAGATCCTTCCTGTAATAGGGGCTCCAGAACTGGACTGGTAAGTATTGCCACTCCCTGGGTTGGATTATTTACTCACAACATGGATCATTATTTATCCCAGGTGCAGGTAGATGGAATCTGCCCATATAATAGTTATATGCACTTTCCACAGGTGTAAACAGAGATGCAAGGTGTCTGTCAGGAGACACTCAGCCCTACTCTGCTGGAGATCTCAGATGTGCTGAACTGACCTTGGCTGGCACCTACCCAGCCACTCTCCCCCCCCCCCCGCCTTGAGATCAAGGCAAGGAACCATATAAGGACACAGATAGGATCTTCTGTAGCTACTTAGGAGAAGTCTGCTATCTATAGACCCCAAAAGGATCTAGCTACTGCTAGATGCTGCAGCATGTACTACTAACAGCCCCCCAAACCTTGGAGCCCTTGAAAAACATCTTCAAATCAAGTGGGATACAAAGCTAAAAGGTCTATAAGGCCCAAGATACAAGACTCACTGAAATTGTGTCAGTTTTACCAAACAGAAGACAACTGTGTGCTAGTTCACAGCTGTTCTACCAAAAGCAACCTAATACCTCAATATCTTGAATACCTTTCTTTATTTCAAAGAATACTAGTTGTCATTTCTTTTATTCCTCTCCTCTCCTCTCCTCTCCTCTCTCTCCTCCTCTCCTCTCCTCTCCTCTCCTCTCCTCTCCTCTCCTCTCCTCTCCTCTCCTCTCCTCTCCTCTCCTCTCCTCTCCTCTCCTCTCCTCTCCTCTCCTCTCCTCTCCTCTCCTCTCCTCTCCTCTCCTCTCCTCCCTCTCCTCTCCTCTCCTCTCCTCTCCTCTCCTCTCCTTCCTCTCCTCTCCTCTCCTCTCCTCTCCTCTCCTCTCCTCTCATCTCTTCCTCTCCCCTCTCCTCTCCCCTCTCCTCTCCTCTCCTCTCCTCTCCTCTCCTCTCCTCTCCTCTCCTCTCCTCTCCTCTCCTCTCCTCTCCTCTCCTCTCCTCTCCTCTCTGAACCTCTCCTCTCTGAACCTCTCCTCTCTGAACCTCTCCTCTCCTCTCTGAACCTCTCCTCTCCTCTCCTCTCTGAACCTCTCTCTCCTCTCTGAACCTCTCCTCTCCTCTCCTCTCCTCTCCTCTCCTCTCCTCTCCTCTCCTCTCCTCACCTCTCCTCTCCTCTCCTCTCATCTTTCCTCTCCCCTCTCCTCTCCTCTCCTCTCCTCTCCTCTCCTCTCCTCTCCTCTCCTCTCCTCTCCTCTCCTCTCCTCTCCTCTCCTCTCCTCTCCTCTCCTCTCCTCTCCTCTCTCCTCTCCTCTCCTCTCTCTCCTCTCCTCTCCTCTCCTCTCCTCTCCTCTCCTCTCCTCTCCTCTCCTCTCTCCTCTCCTCTCCCTCTCCTCTCCTCTCCTCTCCTCTCATCTTTCCTCTCCCCTCTCCTCTCCCCTTCCTCTCCTCTCCTCTCCAAACCTCTCCCTCTCCTCTCCCCTTCCTCTCCAAACCTCTCCTCTCTGAACTTCTCCTCTCCGAACCTCTCCCCTTCCTCTTCTTTTCCCACCTTCCACTTCTCAACTTAGGAAATTCCCACAAAAAACGATATTCTTATAGGACCAAGCTACCAAGCACGTTGTAGTTTCCTGGCTGTGCCAACAGGCACTTCTAAGAATAAGTATACTTAAAGCTAGAACACTTTTCAGTGTTCAACCAGTGTAATACACCTGTTTAAATGTACTCATTTCTTCCTCTCATGAAAGGTTGGAGATTCTGGAGAACCTGTGTTCTTTTGCCACAAATAAGTTTTTACCCCACTTCTCCTTGCAAACCTGCTGCCAGCAATGATGTTGCTGCCCCTGTGGGCCACAGAGGAAGTACTCATGCCCTATTTCCTTCCCCTTCTCATAATGTAAAGGGCTGGGTGGCATCAGGGCAGTAATTGCCCTGGTTTCCATGAGACCTCATTGATCTCTGCAACTACCTGAAAGGACCAGAGGCTGGTGCTGGTCTCTTCTCACAGGTAATACTGACAGAGCAAGAGGGAATGGCCTCAAGCTGCCACTGGGGAGGTTTAGACTGGACATTAGGAAACATTTTTTCACATCAAGAGTGGTCAGGCATTGGAATGTGCTGCCCAGGGAGGCGGTGGAGTCCCCAGGCCTGGATATGTTTAAGGGTCGTTTGGATGTGGTGCTTGGGGATCTGGCTTAGAGGTGAACCTTGTGGAGTAGGGTTCTGGGTTGGACTTGGTGATCCTGAGGGTCTTTTCCAACCCGAATGTTTGTGATTCTGTGATTGCAAGAGCTTTGAGTAACAGGCAGCTGTACTCACCTCAGAGGGATACAAAATAGGTATTTTCCCTAGGATGCTAAGTGTGTCCATTTTTTAACCAGCTCCTAAAACACAAGGGGGTTGAAACCCCTGCCTTAACTGAGGCTGCTGGTGGAAACCTTGCTCTTCATCTGCAGACCTGCATAGGTGTATAAATATCCACAGCCCTAAGATGGAGTGGAAATGTTTAGATTCACACACTGTGCGCACAGATGAACTTGCAAGGAGTAGCTAGATGGGATTATAAAGACCTCCAAACACTGAGTCTCCGTTTTAACTCTTGCTTGACCCATAAATATCTGAAAGTTGACACACAGTGTTCTAGGAACAGAGTTGCACAGCGATGGCACTTCAACCATTTAGCTATTTCACTTACAAATGATTGTTCTGCCTTACAGGGATTGAGTAATTCAGCAAAGAGGAATAATGGGTTAAATAGCTTTGATGCTGCTCCAGAGGGATTCTGTCCTGCCGTTGCATCAAGGGCAGCACTTGTCTATGCTGTCTGGCACTCTTCTCACTGAAATCAGTGTTACCATCATCTTTTCCTAATGAGCTACCTGTAGGCAGCAAAGGAAGGAGAGTACAAGAAAGGACAGCAAGAGAAGGGCAGGGCTAAGTCTACATCTCAGTCTTCCTTTACAGAGAAAGAGATAGCTTTATCATGGACAGCAACTGAAGCTGGCCAAGAAATAGAGCAGAAGTACAGTCCCAAAACAGGCTAATTATTTCTAGGTATTTAAACACCAACCCTTGAGGTGCAAAGTTGTTTTCTCTGTAAAGCTCGACTGGAATGTCAAAAGCTTTGAGCAAGGCACTTAGCCTTTGTGACTAAGTTTTGTCTCTCCACATTTCCCTCCCTCTCAAAAAAGAAAAGGAGGTGAAGTGTTTCCTAAACTCAAAGGCGTAGTGAGGACAGCAAAAACTACAAGTGCCTCAGACAACACCTCAGAGACAAATCCTGGAGCTAGAAAGAGGATTTTAAAACAAACCAAAACCACAAACACCTTTGTGAAGCTGCGGTTAGCAGAATTATCCACCCAATTTTCATGCAATATTTGTAGGTAAATACTGTTTCACTTTTACCAAGCTCTTTGCTGTGTGAAGCCAATGGATTCGTTTTATCCATTACTCTTACATCACAATTTCTTTTCCTGTGGCCACGATAACGTACCCAAAGAGTGTTTCAGCTTTATGCAAATGGAACATACGCTGCCAGTGTGTCAAATCATGCATATGGTTATTCACAGAAACGTCATGAATTCTTATCTTTCCCAACAAAGGCATCCAAAGATACTCAATACACCGCAGATTTACATCGTCTTCCAATTAAACTCGTCGAAATTAGGTCTACAAAAGAGAGTGATTACGTACCAAAACGACACACCAAACGTTCACGCTTAGCAAATAGATGGGTGAATAATAACCTGTAGTGCACGTCCGTAAGCTAAAGAAAGCCGAAAGAAAAATGGACCCCGATAACTACGCTCAGGCAAACTTTTATTCAAACTAAAATGTAACCGGTGTCTTGCTGGTGAATCCCGGCCGCCGCCTCACGCCTGGGCAGCCTGCCGGGCTCTCCGCCGTCCGAGACACCCGGCTCTCCCACGCACTTCGCAACCCTGCCTCCAGGTGCGCTTTCCCGACGACCTGTCCGCTTCTCTCGCCGCTCGCCAGCCTTTCGCCTCCCGCGTCCCCCGCTGCCCGCGCCTGCCTCGGCACTCCGCAGGGTTTCGGGCGCTGCCCACGACGGTCGGCAAGGGGCACGACAGCAGCCACCGCAGCCGGGGCCGCCCCAGCGCATCTCGAAGCGGGTTATGTCTCAACTACTCCAAAGCCAAACCACCCGCGTGAGTTTAAAGAGCCGCCGTGGCCCCATCTTTGCACCTACCCGTCCCGTTGCCTGCCAGGTGAAGTTCATGGCTTGGATGCTGACGGGGATGGCGGGCATTCTCTGCTGGGCTTTCCTGAAGTCGTGCGTGAAGGGGGCCATCTTCCCCTCGGACACGATCAGAATATCCTCCTCGAAGCCTGCGGAAGGCAAAGGGGCGCGATGAGCGGGCAGCTGAGCCGAGCCGGGCTCCGCGCCACACCGGCATCCTGCCCGCAAGCCTCAGCCGCCCCGACGCGGCAGCCGGCTCGGGTAGCGTCCTCGCTTACCGATGAGGACTCTGGCTTGCTGGGCGTCGATCCACATGTAGAGCGTGTCGGCCTGCCGCGGCGCGGCACGCAGGCTGCAGAGGCTGAGGGCGCCGCAGAGCAGCGCGGCGCACAGCCGCACCGCCGGGGCCATGCTCCGCGCACCGCCCGGAGCCCGCCGCTGCCGCTCCGGCCGCGCCTCTCTCTGCCACTGTGCGCCCGCAGGAGGGAGGAGGGCGCGGCGCGGGGAGGTCCCGACGGAGGCGGCAGGAGGGGGCGCGGCTCCCGGTGGGTGGCGAGGGACTGCGGGCTTCGAGCTCCTCCGGGCGCTCCCCTTACTCCAGCCGCGGAGGGAGGCTGCACGGCAGAGCAGCACGTAGCGGCGGTGCAGCGAAGACACCCAGCCCTTCTCTCCGCCGGGTCCGGGCGGCACAGCCAAGCGCCGGGACAGGGTGCGTGACCCGCCGCACACCTCCCTTCTCCCGGGAGGCGTGCCTCGGAGCAGCAGAGCCTGGCACACGCCGTGCACAAGGTGCCGCCTATCCCTGCCCCGCCACCGCTGAGCACCACACCAGGGCAGCCTGGCACTCAAGGTGGCAGCATCGCAGTCACAAAAGCAACACGCGTCTGCGTGAAGAAACTAAGTTTGTGCGCACCTGGTCACCTCTACACGCTGTGTTTGTGTCGGGGCCGATGAAGCGTCGCTGAAATGTCTTGTCTGTGACAGAAGTGCAGTCTGCCTTCACACATTATTAGACTCATAGAATTGTCAGGGCTGGAAGGGACTTCAAGGATCATCTAGTTCCAGCCCCCCTGCCATGGGCAGGGACACCTCACGCTAGATCAGGTTGCCCAGAGCCACATCCAGCCTGGCCTTAAAAATTAAATGAGACCTGGGTGCAGGTGGGCAGGGGCTGCCTATAGGATCCAGCAAAGCTGGGTGAAGTGCTCTCTCGCACCAGCAGGTCAGGCCACGGAGCCATCAGCCAGATGGTGCAGCAGGGACAGCTCTTCCCAGCTGTAGGTTGAACGTGGCAATGTGCCAAAGACAGAAAAGCCTTTCCATTTGTGTTTGTCTGAAGGTCTCCGGAACGGTGGAGTCAGAAAAACACTGAAGTGTTGCTTTTCACACAGAAACTGTAACTGGCTCAATAGAGAAACTTAGTAAAGCTGAAAGAGTTTTTCGTTTAGTCAGAATCATGCCTTTAAAATTAAAAGAAGATATTGTTTCTAGTTTATCTGGAGACTTCCAAAATATTATTTATTTTATTTAAATGGGCCTTTTTCCAAAAAAAAGCTAAACCCAACTAGGATAACTAGTGTCTGTCTGCAGTGTTCTGGAAGGAGCTGGAGAGGGTCTTCTGCCCACGAGGGCTGCCTTGGACACTGCTGTGCTCCACCTCATCCCATCTGTGCAACTGCAAACGTTACATCCAGATTAACTGCCTGAAATGGGATTCTCCAGGTCGTGGGAAACAACATGAGGTTGGTCTTGTTTATCTACACAGATCTGTTTGAGTGGAGGTTGGCCATGCCACCTTGCACACGGGGAAAAGTGAGCTGAGTTGTCATTTTTCATGTTTAAAGAGCATAGCCAAACTGGTAATGGTGAGCTTTTCATCCCAAAGGGTTGTGGTTCAGCACATGGAAAACTCCACCTTCCCACTGATATGCTGTACTCTTTCCTGCATCCCCTCTAAGGAATCTTCTGCTGCTGTTGATACATCACATCACAGGATCACAGGATATTAGAGGTTAGAAGGGACCTCTGAAGGTCATCAAGCCCAACCCTCCTGCCAGAGCCCATAGATGCCATTGCGTATGTTTGCACATCATGCATCTCTTCTCCAACAATATCTAACAAGACTTAAGTGAGCCTTGTTAGTGCTGAGGTGTTGTACTGCAGTGTCCATTCTCCTGAGCTGCTCTCTGTAGTAGTATTGCACCAAGATGATGAAATGCATTGAGGATGTAGTTTGAAGGGCTTGCATTCATACAGCCTGCTTGCATTCAGCCTCAAGATCTAGGTAAAACACTGCTATATTTCTTCTCAATCTTAATTTCTCAGGATGTTAGGATATTAGGGGTTGGAAGGGACCTCTGAAGGTCAAGTGCAACCCCCCTGCCAGAGCAGGACCATAGTATCTAGCACAGGTCACACAGGAACATATCCAGATGGGTCTTGAAAGTCTCCAGAGAAAGAGACTCCACAACGTTTCTGGGGAGCCTGTTCCAGTGCTCTGTGACCCTTACAGTGAAGAAATTCCTGCTCATGCTGAGCTGGAACCTCCTGTGCTGGAGTTTATGTCGCTGCAACACTAATCCCACATCGCTGTTCCTGCCCTGGAGTAGATACACCTGCATCACTTCTGTCATTCTGTCTGCTCAGGATTTTATTGTCAAGTTTCCTAGAAGAGCTCACAGGAGTACTGGGGAGCAACACACAGATTGACATGTTGTGGGTGTGTATATAGGTCTGCATTCATAAATACCCTGTCATTATGACATTAAAACAATATCTCTATGTTATATATATATATATATATATGGCACCTTCCAACACTTTCAAGCACTTTTCCTCCCAGCTTCATTGCATTTTATGTGTGGGGGAGCTGGGGCATGGGGAGGCAGTGATCTGCACGAGCTTACCCAAGGAACAGATCTGTGGGCAAATGCAGGCTGGAATACCATCGTCCTAAATCTTCAGGTGGTTCCCTCTAGTAACTTGCCCAGCCCAAAAAGCTTAGGCTTCAAAAGCCAGAATCAGCATAGGTACTCTGACAGAAATGCTCCACCCCTGATGTTTATTAGGAGTGATCATTTAGTAATTCTTTTTTAATTATTATTTATTCTTTATTATATTTATTTATGGGCAAGAGCAGCTGGAAAGCTGGCTGGTGGAAAAAAGACTTGGAGGTGCTGGCTGACAGCCATCTGAACATGGGCCAGCAGTGTGCTCAGGTGGCCAAGAAAGCCAACAGTATCCTGGCCTGTATGAGAAACAGTGTGGCTAGCAGGAGTAAGGGGTCATGATTGTACTTGGCACTGGTGAGGCCACACCTTGAATACTGTGCTCAGTTTTGGGCACCTTGCTACAAGAAAGACATTGAGGTGCTGGAGCATGTCCAGATAAAGGCAACAAAGCTGTGAGAGTTTCTAGATCATAAGTATTATGAGAAGCAGATGGAGGGAGCTGTTTAGCCTAGAGAAAGGGAGACTGAGGGGAGACCTTATCACTTTCTGCAACTGTATGAAAGGTGGTTGTACCAAGGTAGGTGTTGGTCTCTTCTATCAAGTAGCAAGCAACAGGACAAGAGGGAATGGAATCAATTTGTACTAGGGGAGGTTTAGGTTAGATGTTGTACTAGGGGAGGTTTAGGTTAGATGTGAAGGAAAAATTTCTTCACTGAAAAGCGTTCTGAAGCCCTGGAACAGGCTGCCAGGGAAGTGGTGGAGTCACCATCCCTGGGGGTATTGAAAAGACATGTAGATGTGGTGCTTAGGTACATGGTTGCATGGTGGACTTGGCAATGCTGGGTTAACACTTGGGTTTGATGATCATAAAGGCCCTTTCCAGCCTAAAAGATTCTATGATCCTGTGATTTATGCCGTGTAAGATGCAGTGTATCATACACACACTTCCCCGTGCTTCCACCTAGCTCATCATATATTTGGTTAGATGGATAACTGTCAATGAGATTGATCGCAAATTCACGCTTTCCCGCCTGCTGGAAGTACCCAGCGGGTGCTGTCACTCTGCCCTGCCCGCCCCGGGACAGGCGACTCCCTTCAGCGGGCGGACGAGCGGGCGGCTGGACCCTGAGGGCTCCCGGTAAGGACAGCCGGTAAGAGATCGCCCTCTGCTGGCCGCATCCGGCCCTGCAAGCCCCGGGACCGGTGGCGGCGGAGGCTGTGGTGGTGCGGCAGCTCCCCTTTCCTTCCCTCTGTCCGGAGGGGGCTCTCTTCTGCTCCTGGCGTGATGTGGAGGGCTTACCTCGTCGGCTGGACTGGCAGAGACCCTCTTGAGTAATATGATAAACAAGTAGATGTTGAAAAAAAACCTCCACGCCAAACGAAGTTACAGCTTGTGAGGATCTGAGATGCATAAGAGAAGAGCTGTTAAACAGATTGGAGGTTTACTGCAAATGGATTTAAGAAGCAGAAAATATTTTGATTTTAAGAATTGAATATGATTAATTGTTTTCTTAGCTTCAAAACATGCAAGCAATTTTAAGTTTGTGATTGAAGGGAAATGTAGTGTAGAAAGAGGCTTAAAATGGGACCTTAATGTAGGTAAAGAGTTGTATGTTCTAATATGGTTTGGAGGGGCTTGCATTCATACAGCCTGCTTGCATTCAGCCTCAAGAACTAGGTAAAAATATTGCACTATTTCTTCTCAAACCTCATTTCACAGGATGCTAGGATGTTAGGGGTTTGAAGGTCATCGAGTGCAACCGCCCTGCCAGAGCAGGACCATAGAATCCAGCACAGGTCACCACAGGAACACACCCAGACAGGGCTGGAAAGTCTCCATAGAAGGAGACTCCACATCCTCTCTGGGCAGCCTGTTCCAGTGCTCTGGGACCTTCAAAGTAAAGAAGTTCCTCTTCATTTAAGTGTCTCTTCCTCCTAACTTAAGTGACATATTGCAGGGAAGTGTAGTCATTTTAGACGTGAGTTGAGAGCATTATGGGGAGTGGATAGGAATATACTTGGAAAACCAAATGTTTTGTGGTTCTTTGTTTAATTAAATGGAAAACATACACACACACCCCCCCCCCAAAAAAAAAGAAACTACACTGCGAATGTGGCTTTGGGATCTACTAAATTCCATAGGCATTCACACACAGGGTGATTGTGGCCTGCTAACATTATATTAGTTTAGTGTGAGCATAATTCGTTGTACCTTTCCTACCTATAAGATTTGCACTTTTACTTAAAAATTACTATATCAAAGTTGCATTGAAGTTTTTGGTTGTGAAATACTCTCAGAAATAAAATGAACACTTTATATTGAAGCACATTGTGACAAAACTATTCCATGGGCTTCCTTTTCTTTTGTACTCGTCAAACTTCTGCAGCATATTTTAGTGAATGAGTGGAACATTGCCACCTCACCTCACTCATTTTCCTCCTGTGCTGTTTCTGGAGACCCTGTTAAAAGAAGGATCTGGAGGTGCTGGAAGGTGTCCAGAGAAGAACCATGATGATGATCAGTGGGCTGGAGCTGCTCTGCTATGAGGACAGACTGAGAGAGTTGGGGCTGTTCAGTCTGGAGAAGAGAAGGCTCCGAAGAGACCTCCTTGCGGCCTTGCAGTATCTGAAGGGGGCTACAAGAATGCTGGGGAGGGACTTTTTAAGGTGTCAGGGAGTGATAGGACTGGGGGGAATGGTAAAAAAAAAAAAAAAAACTAGAAATGGGTAGGCTCAGATTGGATGTTAGGAAGAAGTCCCTCACCATAAGGGTGGTGAGACACTGGAGCAAGTTGCCCAGGGAGGTGGTGGAAGCCTCATCCCTGGAGGTTTTTAAGGCCAGGCTGGATGTGGC